>NC_028356.1:8454695-8477902 GCF_000741045.1 Vigna radiata var. radiata | reverse complement strand
GGGGGGGGGGGGTTGTGAAAGGGTTGTGAATGTAGATGAATTAAATTAAAACACATATGCAATTAGAAATGAAAACAGAAATGTAGAAATGGAAATTTAAAAGCAGAATCAAATATAGAATAAAAAAAAAACGGTTGGTCATTAACTCAATTACTATGCTTCCAATCATAGATTAATGACAGGTATAAACTACTCTAATCCAAATCCGACACGAATCACCCAACTAAGTGAAGGCTAATTCGGTCTTCAAAATCGCAAACTAAGCGAATGCAATGCTCAAATCCAATCAGTCATGCATCATGCAGTCCAATCAATTAAGCGAAGATTAAACACCGATTAAGCAACTAAGCGTATACCTAATCGCAAGCACACAACAGATTAAATATTGAGTTAAATCAGAGCAGCAATTTGGCAATTAAAGTACAAGAATCTCATTGAAACAAAGTAATCTTATTAACGACCAACCCGACTAACCTAAGCTAACATCACAAATAAATTAAGGAAAACTTATGTGACTCAATTAAAAGGAAATTAATTAATCAGAAAATACATCATTGTAAGGGAAATAAAATTGAAATGCCAAAGAAAACATGTGAACCAATTGAGTTCAACAAAACTTGAAATGAAATTGCTAAATTATAATTTAAATGGAAATTGCAACTTAGAATAAAAAAAAAGAAAAAGAAAAGAAAGAAATGCTAAAGATGCATGAAGCTAAAAGCAACTAAAACTAACTACCGTGATGATGAGCATTAAAAGAAGAAATTGCATTAAAAGTAAAAATCAACTTAAAAGGCCGTGAATGCTGAATGAATTTCCTATATTAATAATTTCCAATTCCTTTTGGTGAACCAATTTAAAAATGCAATAATGCAATGTAGAGCTAACCATTTAAATGTAAACAGAGACATGGGACAAAAAGCTTAATAAAAAATAAATGAGTAAAGCTTAATAAAAAGAAACCGCGCTGCACCTCCAAAAAGAAATCACGCTGGAAGCAAATTAAATGTACCGTGTCTCTTCTCCATGAATCAGCAACCACTTTTAAAACCAAATAAATTGGTCTAAAACGTTGTTCTCCAAAAACTGGATGCGGCAGCAGCTGGAATTGACGTGAACTTTGCTATCTCTATGCAAGGATGCAGGATGTAAATCAACGTGCTTGGAATCAAATGAAGAAAATAAAAATACCAAATGCAAAAGTACTGAATCAAAATGAAAGCAAAATCAAAGTGGCAGCTGGCCTATTTTTCATTCAATGAAAATAAATACTTCATTCAACCAAAGTCCATTAGCATTAACATTGCTCAAAGGAAAAAAAATCAAATGTTGTCAAACGTTCTAGCAGCTGTCCCTGCAGAATGAAATGTGACGGCTCCAAAAAAAAAAGTTCCCTCTCTAGGGTTGTGTGTCTTAAAATGGGTGGGGTCCACCCTAAAATCCTAGGGTGATAAGTGTCCTACAACTTTGGGCCCAACATAAATTTTTAACAATGGCTCAATGTGCAAAAGTTTGTCCAAAAAGTTTAAACAATTAAATTACAATATAACTAAATTTAAAATGTCTATTTGGAGAGTCTTCAATTTATTTTGTCTCCTCCGAATGTCCCAACTTGTGTTTCCAAAATTTTCCCTGAAAATAATAATGCAAATAATTAGCTCAGAAAATTCAAATTAATTAAAATTAGAATTTCCGGTCAAATTAAGCATAATTAGGAAAAACCGGAAAATACTAGACAATTAAGCACAATTCCCTGATTAATTTTAGCACAATAACTAAGTGAAATCAATAAAATATCGACTCATCACCTATGATGTTGCAGGAGATTGGGTACAAGGTGGTGCCTGTGATGCTGCACGAGATTGGCTACCTGGTGGTGCCTGTGATGGTACAAGAGATTAGCTACTTGGAGGTGGCTATGATGGTTGAGTTTGTGTTGTTTGGTTTGTTGTTTCTGCTGGTTGGGGACGTAAAGGGCAATTATTTTTGTTGTGGCCCCTCTGACGGCATATGCTACATTTTTTTCTATGTCCACCAACATGCATTTGGGTGTCATCCTTAGTTAGCTCCCATGGCTTCAACCTCCTTTTTTGTTTCTTTGGCCTCATTGGCAATTTCCTCTTAACTGGTGGTAGTACATCAGGGTACGTTGTTCTTTCCCATAGCAAGTGGCCATTGACTGGAAAACTTATAGAAACGCCTCTTCATATGTGGATATTCTAAAGCAAGCAGGTATAAAATCTTTTGGGTCTAAATTGGAGTAGTTAATTGCTGCAATTGTATGACAACATAGGATGACACTTATCATCCATTTTCTGCAGTTACAGTCTTTAGTGTTTAGGTCCATTGTGAACTTGTTGCTAATGGATGAAGTGTGACTAACCTCAAAAATCTTTCTCGCAGACCAGTTGGAATAAATTAATCTCGTCAACAATTTCATATGAACATAAATTTATATGAACATAATTGAGACTATTACCTTGGACCCGAAATCTTGATAAAGTTGATTCCTTTCGATTTCGCTTTTTTTATCTTTGGGCATATTGTGAAATCCATATATGTCACCTTGCTTTTGTTAGTGGCCCATCGTTTCATGAGATAAATTCTGATTTCCTCCAGCATGGTGATAATTGTTTTCCTCTAGCATTAAAAAGAACAATGTTGAAAGCTTCACCGATGTTGTTATCTAGGGTATCACACATTGCTTGACCTGTGAAGTGAGATCTTGACAAAAATCTGTTACACAAAAATTTCCAAAATAGGTTACCATGCATGAGTGACTGAAATGTGCATGCAATGGGCAATGGGTTACTTTGGGGGAATGCCTATGAGGTATTTGTATGCTTCAACATTGACTTCTTTAATTTTCAGTGTTTCTCTCTCCCAAGCCTGGGGATATGTGCATGTGGTAGCCCTCCACATCAAATTCTTTAATATTTGACCACCAAACCTTTTCCTAAAATTGGCATAGGGTGCCTTAGGAGAAGTATTTGTTCTATCCCAGGAAAAAGCTCCTGGATAGCTGGCACTAATCCCTACTCACATGAAATAATTATTGAAAGGGTTACATGTAACAAAGCATAAATTATATAGTAATGTAAGGATCACATTTACCTTTTGCTGGTCAGACATCCACGTGTACCTCCCACAGACTTCATTTCCCCCGAGGTCTTTAATTAATAATTGCAAAAACCAGCTCCAATTGTCTTTGTTTTCCACTTCTACAACTGCATAGGCAAGGGGTAGCATTTGCTCATTTGGGTCCCTACCAACAACAGTAAGCACCTCCCCCTTGTACTGACCTTTCAAAAAACATCCATCTAAACATACAATCGGCCATGAAACTGTCTTTATGAGCTTTGGGACAAACATATATTCTTTTGAAGATTGGGTCACCATTAACCACGTCAACTTTAACCTTCATTGTTGACCCTGGGTTACACCTCAACAACTCATGTCCATAGTCATAGATCCTTTTAAACTGTTCCTTGAAATCTCCTTCAAGTTGTCTTGATGCAATTAACTTTTCCCTTCATGCCTTGGAAATTGTCACATTCGTATTCCATTTCCTTAATGTTTTACTGTGTATGTATTTCACCTTTAAATTAGGATTGTCAACTAAAGACTTATCTAGTTCCTAACTCAACCACTTAGCATTCATTAGTTTAATGTTAAGTTTCCTATTACAAGTATGGGTATCAATTATCTTCCTCAATTGCCAAAGTTTGTGTGATGGCAAATACCCACAGTAAGCTACCCATGGGCACTTACATTAGCCATCCATGCATCTGACCCTCACCCTACGATTATCATTTTTCACAAATTTTAGAGCCCTCTCAGCTTGAACAACATACCTTCTAATGGCATCCTTAAACTCATCCTTATCGTTAAATATGGCTCCCACTTCCCACTTATAATTTGTCATTGACTTCTATTGTGCATACTTTGAAAAGGGACCAACATATACTTTATCATCAATTTCACCCTCCTCACTTCCACTGTTTTGTGGCATTAAGAGCACATCAAACTCCCATTCACCATCTGACAAACCCCTTACTTGTTCTTGTGCTTCATCAACACTGTCTTCATGATCATTGTCTTCATCCAAGTATTCATCACAACTCAAATCATTCATTCCTGGTTTATGCTCATTGTCCACTTCCACTTCTTCTTCACTATCAACTTCTTCACTGTGAACCTCAACTCCAACGTCACTGTTAACTTCCACTTCTTCATTTTCAACCTTAACTCGACCCTCAACACACTTATTCTCAACCTTTACTGCACCCTCACTGTCAACCTCAACTAGAGCCTCACACCCTCATTCTTAACCTCCACTGCACCCTTAGTATGAACCTCAACTCCACCCTCATTCTCAATCTCAACTAGAGCCTCAACACCTCATTCTCAACCTCAATTGGAGCCTCAACACCCCCATTCTCAACCTTCATTCCACCCTCATTCTCAACCTCCACTGCACCGTCAGTATGAACCTCAACTCCAATGTCACTATCAACTTCCACTTCTTCATTCTCAACCTCAACTCAAGCCTCAACACCCTCATTCTCAACCTCCACTGCACCGTCAGTATGAACCTCAACTCCACCCTCATTCTCAACATCCAATTCATCCTTAACAGCCTTAACTTGTTCGACTTCTTGGTCCCTAACCCCACTACCCTCACCACTGTCTGCAGGTCCTTCACATAAGTAAAGCATATCATTGACATCATCTCCTACTACCTCTGGATTGTCCACCTTATGTATAACATACAGGTTTACTTTCCCCAAATAATTAGCCACCTTCATCATGTTCATATCTCCTTTATCATCATACAACTTGTGTAATACATGTTGAACATTGTAATATAACTCTTCTACTTGAATGTAACCCAGATGTTTAAGTGAACCTATTATTCCAAAATAACACCATTTATCAGGGTCAACATCCCAATAAGCTATCTCCCCACCTATATACTTAAATGGCATGTCTTTTATCAAGGTCCCACCGTGGTGGACCACTACCTGAAACCTCTCATCAGACATCCCAACCCTAACCCTGCAAATGCAAACGAGGACCACTACATTAAGTTATACTACGATCTATGGGACCACTATAAACCCTCAAAATGCGACAACTTTTCCCATAAAACACTTTAACCCATACTTAAAACCCCAAAATGCGACAATTATCATAAACAAACAATAACAGAAATTCACAAAATATAACAACATAATATACTAACCTCTGTTACTCTTTTCAATTCGTTGTTTGTTTTTCACCTTGAACCACACCTCAATTTAAGAAGCTTGCACCAGAAAGTTTAATCGCGATTTTGCTTCTAACCCTAATCTCATTTTTTTTAACCTCTCTCTCTCACAGCAGTACATGTCAATATGAACATTTTAATTTTACTTTTACACGTCAATAAAGCTGAGACTGCCACGCAATCAATTAAAACTGACACGTCATTAGTCCAGTGGGCAATTCTAACGTTAAATTTTTTACGCCGTTAGCGAAAAGGATTAACTTGGACAATTTTTTAAAAAAGTGAGACCAATTGTTACTTTTTAAAAAAGGTAAGACGATTTTGAATAAAACTCCTCTTTCGAGGGATCAAAATTGGTATTAAGTCTTTTATTTAAGGCTTGTTTTCCTATTTTCTTTTTGTCTCTTTAAGATGCTTTTTTTAAGACTAGCTTGTGCCGTTCTTCATTTAACTTTATCAAGTTTCATATGAAATACTAATATAAACTTTGAAACTAGACCAACGGTCAATATAAAATACCAATTAATAACAACAGCACTAAAGTTATGCCTAAAAAAATTGTTACCAATTTGTATGATTAAATTTTAATCTTTCTAACAAATGAATAGTAAATAATATTCGTAGATTTTTGGACAAAAATTGATTATAGTGTGACTAGCTACTTCATCGCAATAATAATTTGAAGTTTTTCAGTGTTGAAAACTTTAAATTAATTATATGCATCTTTGAAAATAATCTAAAACTAGCATATCTACACATTATGTGCCAAAACCAATGATCCTCTTTTACTATCATAAGACAAGATAGCTTATGAGCTAATAAGTCATCAAATCAATTTTATAAAAATCACCCTGTTTATTGGAAGTAAACAATTTAGTTCTATTTTGTTGATTATCCATTATTCTTTGTTAAAAATATATAACATTACAATTATTATAACACAATTTACTTATGTTCAAGAGATAGTTTTTTATTTAGATATACTAAAATTATATATTAATGGTTTAAATTCTTTTTTGATCCTTAAGTTATAAGTTGGTGTTCAGTTTAGTCTCCATTTTTAAAAATGTAAACATTTGGTCCCTAAGTTATAAATTTTTTATCAAATCAGTCCCTAAACTACTGAGAAGTATGTGTTTAAAAGCATGTAAGGACAACTTTGTATCATGTAAGCATGCAAATATTTCAGATCACCCATACATCCACCAAAAAATCAGTCCCAACCGGATTGGAACTGATTTGATACATTTTTTATAACTTAAGGACCAAAGGTTTACATTTTTAAAAGCTAGGACTAAACTGAACACCAACTTATAACTTAGAGATCAAAAAAGGATTTAAACCTATATTAATATAAATTTTCCATATTTGTTCTTCTATTCTTCAATATTTTCTCTCCTCCGAAGACAT
This sequence comes from Vigna radiata var. radiata, assembly GCF_000741045.1. NCBI lineage: Eukaryota > Viridiplantae > Streptophyta > Magnoliopsida > Fabales > Fabaceae > Vigna > Vigna radiata. The sequence goes on along the minus strand of NC_028356.1, from coordinate 8,471,223 downwards.
TACTCTAAGAGTATAAGTTCAAATAGAACTGTTGAATACCAAAAATGCAAACTAGAAATAGGAATTATTTATACAACTATACGAACAATAAGTGTTTTTTTTAAAGTACAGTATTACCATTTGGATGTATTTCTTATCTACCACAATGGTCATCACATTATTAATATATGAACACAAAGTGGTTGAATAGGCCCATTGTTTTGCTAAAATCCTATCAAACCACACATAAAAAAGAATTGGGGAAGAATGAAAAAAATAAGGGGTAACTATGTTGAACTTTTTGTACATACTTTCCTAAATTTAATTTGTTCTAAGGTTTTAACAACAATAATTTGTATGAACACAAAGTAGTTGAATAAGCTCACTGTTTTAGGAGCACATCTATCAATTTGACCCATTCACATGATTTGATCCTAACTGATATATGGATTATGGCTAGAAAAACTCATACGATCAAAAAATCCCAATTGAAACCTGTGTGTCAGGACTAGTCCACAAACCTTCTTTTCATAAGAAATATTCATTTTGAATATAAGAAAAAATGCAATTAACTCTTAATTTTTTGCAAATCTAAGTACTTTTAGTTTGTCAAAGAATTATATACAAACATTTTAATCAAACTAACATAGACTTTGTAAGAGATGTCAATAAATTTGGTTACTTCTTATATAGAAAAATTACAAAACAACATAGGACATTAAAATCCTTGAGTGACTAAATATATTTAATTTTCTTTTACTAACTATACTTATTTTTAAAGTATATAAGATATTTTGTTGTTTGAAAAAATAATCTAGATCTAAATCAAAACTAAATAAAACATATCAATTTGAAAGTTTAAAATAATAAATTTATGAATAATTAGTTTATACAACTTTTTATTCTATGTTGTTTCTTTTTTTTATATGACTTAAATTTATATTTAAATTCTACCAAATATTTATTTTTTTAATAATCAATAAATAAATATATATATATATATATATTATAAAAAATAGGGTGAATTTATTAAAATTAATTCAATTTTCTCACATTTATACTAGATTCCATGTTCTTCACTGGACTTAATATTATAAAGTTTTATTTTTTAAGAAATTGATAAAATTAATAAATAGATTATGATAATTAACTATATTAAAATATAAATTATATATTTTGTTTAATAAAATAATAATAAGTATGATATAAAAATATTAATTTAAATATAATAAAATTACTATATATTAGACTATCTAATAAAATATATAATGTGTATAAATAAATCATATTATTTCTACATATTAAAATATTTAATAAAATATATAATATGTGTGAATGAATGATATTATTTCTAAGAATTAATTAAAATATTGTAGTAGGATCAAGTCTGCCTTAACTTTGACCCTAACGAGTTTGAGAGGAACTTAGGGATTGTGGTTTTGTTTTGGTCCCACTTGAGAGAACCTTCTAAGAGTGGACTTTTTCAAACGTGAGTTAGGATTAATCCATGAGTCATAAGTCCAATTGATAACTCTACTAGAGAGTAATGAATAATGAACAAATAAGGTGGTAGCTATGTTAAACTTCTTATACAACTTTTCTTAAATTTAATCCATTTTAACATCAATAATTTTGTCTATGTTTATTTACCATTAGATAATGAAAACATTTTGTACAAATTGAAACGAATTTCATTTAAATGTGAAATACAACTTTACATGTTGTACCTCAGTAGTATGTTCCAATAAATAATAAATAAGAAACCATCTTAAATATACAAAAAGCAAATAGGGAAAACAAGCGTTTAATAAAATGAATGTTTCATGAAGAAGATAAACTTCACATCTTATTTTCATTCACTCACAATATCATAACACACATGTAACATAAAAGAAAGGGAACAAGGACAACGGGGAAATATGACATGTAAACAATTTAATAAGGAAAATGATATTTTGACACCATTTTTTGACACTATTTTGACACTGCACACGTGTCAAAATGTGATTGGACGATTTCAAATTAAAAAAGTTGAGATAAGGGTATGTTTGGAAGAAAAAAACCAAAGGTTGTTTTTTAATTTGAAATCGTCCAACCATATTTTGACACGTGTACAGTGTCAAAATAATGTCAAAAAATGGTGTTAAAATTTTATTTTCCATTTAATAATGATTAGAATTTAAGGTTTGATGAAATAGGAAGAGGATTGTAAGAAATGGGAACTAAGACTAGATCTCCTTCTCTTCTTGAGATGGCTCCCAAAGCTTTAGTCTTTTTCAAGTTTTCCTTGTTTCCATTTGGAAGTTCCCAATTAAAATAGTAAAGCAGTTGTGCAAGACAAAGTTCAATGATATTTATCCCAAAAGACATGCCAGGACACATTCTCCTTCCAGCACCAAAGGGTATGAATTCATGATGGGACCCTTTATAATCGATTTCACTGTTCATGAATCTCTCTGGATAAAACTTATCTGGATCATTCCAATAATCAGGGTCTCTTCCAATTGACCATGCATTTACTATCACTTTGGTCCCAGCAGGTATTGTATACCCTTTCACCTCACAAGTTTCTCTACATTCCCTTGGAACTAGCAGAGGGTTGGGAGCGTGCAATCTTAGTGTTTCTTTGATCACTGCTTTCAGATATTTTAGTTCTTCAAGTGATTCTTCATTCATGTATCCTTTGCTTCCAAAAACTCTTCTAACTTCTTCCCGAGCTTTGTTCATTACTTTTGGATTTTCCGACATCTCTGACATGGCCCGTACTATGACTGCAGATGATGTATCAGTTCCAGCAGCAAAAATGTTCTACAACAGGAAAATCAATTAAAATTTATTACAAAACTTTCCCATAAAAAGGCAACTCGTAAGAAGACATATTTATATGGGTCTGTGTAGTTATATTCACAATATTATAACGCTAGATGAAATTTTTTGTGCTTTTGTTTATTTAATTTTATATTAACATGAAATGAAGGTTGGTCTTAAATTCTATAATATGCAGTAACATAAGCAAATAATAACTGAAAGTAATGCACACACTCACCAACATTACAGCCTTGATGTTATCGGTTGTCAAAGGATATTCGAGGGCACCTTGATTTTTCAAATTTAGAAGAACTGAGAGGAGAGTATTAACCTCTACTTCACCAATACATTTTTCTGCCTCTGTAATGATTTTTTCAATTATTACATCATATTTTCTGTGGACTTTCTCTACCATAGTTTTCTCCCCACTAATAACATAAAGCCATTTTTGAGAAGGGAACAAATCAGAAATAAATAGACGTTCGGCCCTTTCTACAATTTTCTTGATAAGGGAAATGAACTCTTCTTGATCCTTGCATTTTTCACCAAAAGCTGCCCTTGCAATGATGGCACTTGTCATGCATGTCACTTTCTCAGTGAGGTTCACAAAAGAACCAGTTTTGGACTCAATATATCTTACTAAATTCAGCATTTCTGCTTCTCTTATTGATCGAAATGACCTCACACGTGTGTTGCTAAGAAGCTCTTGTGAGCATATTCTTCTTTGCTGCTTCCAGTAACCCCCATATGGTGCAGTGACAATGTCAGTAGAATCATAACACATGGTTTGTGTGACAATTCGATGGGGTCTTTGAGCAAAGATGGCATCATAGGTTTTCAGGACATATTTGGCCACTTCTGTAGAAGAAACCACAACGGTTGATGACTCACCAAGTTGTAGGTGCATGAGAGGACCATGTTTTTTAGCAAGTTCTCTCAACCGATGATGTAGTAGAGAGCCAACTAAGTGGTGTAAGCTTCCAATGATAGGAAGCTTCCATGGCCCTGGGGGAAGCTTCAATCTTTTCACTGAGTTTTTTGATCTGTTTCTCACTTTAAGAAACTGTGAAACAAAAAGGATGAAACTCAATGAATATAGAAAAAAGGGTAAGAATGAGATCAAATGATCATCCATTATGAATTTTTGTGGCAAGTGAACATAGAGTTAGAGGTTTATATAGAACTTTTGCTCCACACCAATATTGTATCATCAATGGGTTGTTGTTTAAATAACTTGAGATTTAGTGACTAATATGAAATAAAAATATCCCAAAACCGCTAATATAAAATAAAATTAGAAAAAACAGTTAAGTAAATATCCTCCCTAATGTTTGCATAATTTTTATTTTAGAAAATTATAATGTTAACCAATTTTTCAATTTTGCAAATTTTATTTCCTTTATTTTATCTTAATAGGACTATGGGTTAAGTGTTCATTTCCGGTATTATTATAAATAATATAGTTAATTAAAATGTAAAATATACGTAAAATTAAAAGATACGATAAAATTATAAGATTTTAAAACAATATGAAGATCTATTTATTTATCTTACGAATTAAGTTAAATAGAGACAGCAAAATTATATTTAAGTCAAATGAAAAAACAAATCAATATTGGCTTTTAAGTTAGTATTGTACACGTTTATTTTAAAAAATATTAATTAGTTTTTAGCCTCAACAAATTGAGGTCTAGTCCTTTTCTATGTGATATGTTTTTGAAGAAAGATCCCTATTTATAATATTTATAAGTTTAAATCAACATTAACGATTTCTTATTGATTATGCAATGATTTGGGAACGGTTTTAAAAGTCTCTAATGAACTGTTTTATTAGATATTACCATGTTTTGCATTACTTAGTGATAGAATATATACTCAGGTTGAAGTGAACACACCCTTAGGCACATCGTTTGTTCATTGACTTTAGGCATGTTGATTTATTCGTTGGCTTGTTCATTAAGGAAGCAATGGTTTGGATTAATTAGTGTATTTTGGAGAATGATTTGCTCTATTATTGATGTTGTGAACGATTATTTTTTAGCTTTGAAAATTAATAGATTCATTAACGATATTTTTATTGATGGTCAAAAAATTACTTTAATTTTATTTTATTCACACAAATAATATGATAAGTTTAATTACCGGTGATGATAAACTCCTAAATGACTCAGAAAAGAATTTATGAAGATAAACTATAAGTTTAACTCAATTATTTTTTTAAAAATATGAGTTTGTAAATTAAAGTTTATAACCACTTATATATTTTCATTTCTCTGTATGATGTAAGATCACAACTTTAATTGATCTTGAAAACTCATCATTTTTCTATATTAGTAAGTACTTACATAGATTTAATAACTAATATAAATATAACATCCAAAATAACTAATATAAACAAAATGGAAAATGAGAGCTGAACTAAAAAGCCTTCACATTGTTTGTATAATTTTTATTTTAGAAAATCATAATGATAATAATTTTTCAATTTTGTATACAATTTTTCTTTTATTTTATCTTAATACGACTATAAATTTGGGATTTGAAATATTTTAAGGGTTTTTTTTGAAGTCTATTTATATACTTTTCTTAAAGAAAAATGTAAACATCTTTTGTTAGTTATATATGAAATTCGTTTTCAATTGAGAGACGATTCTCTTAGTTTTAGTTGTTGTCATAGAACACCAACTTTTATTAAAACATTGATATTTTGTAGTGAAAATGTTAGTATTGTGGAGCTTAATTTAATCTTACATCATTTAGTATTGTGAGCTTGTTTTTCATTTTACCATATTAAGCAACTGCAAAGCTTAAAATACACACTGAAACACAAATACTTCCTAATGTAGTAATGGACAAAACACATTGTATGTTGAACCATGTTAAATTCTTGTGTCGTTTATTTTTCTCTTTTTTATTGTCTTCTTCCTATTAACTGGTATCAAGGAACAATTTCTTAGTATACTCTTTGGTTGCATCTTTATCTGATATTTCACATAAGAAAAGATTTGTTTTTTTTTTTTCTTAGGAATCTTAGTTTAGAAAAGTAGTGGGAACTTTCTTCAAAAGCAACGAGAGCAATGACATTGAAAGAAAGGAATGTGAAGATTGAGAAGTTCGATGACAGTGACTTCAGGTTTCGGAAGATACAGATAGAGGACTACCTATATCAGAAGAAGTTGTATCTATCCTTAACAAGACAAAAGTCAGACGACATGGAGAGTCATATTGGGATTTGTTAGATGGGTAGACACTCGGTGTGATCCGAGGTGCAACGGAATGGTTAGCGTGTACAACAAACCAAGAAGAAGGTGAATTTGTTTCTTATCGCAAATAATACCTTTAATAATTTTCTCGTAAAATATAAATTCCTTAATAACAATTTAAACAAATAAAAGAGTAAAGAAGAGAGAAAATTGCATAGGTGATTTTTATATTGGTTCAGATCACATAAATCCTACATCTAGTTGTTAATCTCAAACGAGAATTAACGCTTCACTATCACAAACCAACAAATTGTTACCATCACAAAGAAAATAACACAGTTTAAGGATAGAACACCAAGTTCTCAAAGCCAATGCACAAAGGTTACATAATCCCTAGAATACTTATCACATCACACAATAAATAAGAATTTTAAATGGGTGTTGCTCCCTCCACCTCCCCTTTTCCACCCTCCACCTCCCCAAGTTTCAACTTTTTTTATTTTATTACAAAAATATCATTTTTTTTCTTTTACTTTTTTAACCTTTTTATTTTTTTACACTTTTTTATTTAAGTTATTTACCAGGATAGTAACCATATCGTGGGCAAGGGTTATACATTTGAGACAATGCAACATCAAAACTGAGAGATGCTGAGTCCATTCCAGTGCACGTTGATCCTTGTCAGCTTTATTTTCTCAACTTTGGTTCAGATAAATTTGGCCATTTTTTATACAAGGGATTCTAAATATAGGGAAAACTCGAACTGATACAAAACAAAATGTGTTGTAAATAACATCAACTCCTGCAATCATATAGAAAATAAATCAGAAGAAAAACATCTAGAAAGCCTATTACTAGGTGCCACTCTTTTCAAGCTTTTCAATTTCTTCACGCTGCTTTCTCTCATCCTTCAGCCGTTCTCGTTCAACATCTTCCTCTTCCTCAATCTCATCAAGAGCATCAAATTCCTTGGTTGTCGTCATTGCCTTCACTACAGGGTCTCTAAGCTTGGATATTAGCCCCCCACCAACTCTGTACTCGTTTTCATCCCCAACTAGATACAACCGCTAGTCTGGACCAGAAGCCATGGGTCCATATTCAACGTCTTCGTGATGCGAGAAGCCTTGTTTGATGACAACGTCGTGGAGGAGAAGAGCGTGATTGCGTTTGCGGTGTGGTGGCCTTTGTTATCAGGTGGTTTCGCGGCAACCGAACTTGTGAGTGAAGGTTTCGATTTGGGGCATTGCAAGAACTCTTCTTCTTTCCCAAAAATTTCTTCTGGTTCTGAGGTTTCATTGTTGGGGAAGCAACATTGTCATTCAAAATGTCAACCTTGGGGTTTTGTCGAAATTGGGTTTTCTAAAATTGAATTGGGGATTTCTGGGGTTTGATTCATCTGTTTTCTTTGCAGATTGGTGGTTGTAATTTAGTGTTTCTGTGATTGCAAATTGTTATTGCAATTTGAGATTTGAAATTAGGGTTCCTGAATTTGTTTCAGTTAGGTGGTCGTGGTGATTCTGTGAGGGTGGTGATCGTGCGCGAAGGAGATGCGCGTCAAATTTGTGATGAAGATGATGAAGGCGCGTGATGATGGCAGTGACGCTGTGCTTCTGCTCTTGGATCGTTTGATGATGGCGTGATGATTCAATGGTGTGAAGGGAGTAACGTTCATTCCTCCCTTAAACGGATATGAGGATCTGTCTACCGACCTTAACATCCGTTTAAGGTAAAACGGGTTTCGACATTCGTTTTTATCTTAAATGAATGTTGACATCCGTTGACGGATCCTCATATTCGTTTAGAGAGAGGTTTCACGGGGTTGTGGTCGCTTATCCTGGAAAATTTTAACTTCAAAAATAAATTTTACGAAAAGGATATAATAGGAATAAAAAAATAGAGGAAAGAGTAAAAGAGGAAGGAGGAAGTGGAAGAAGCAAACAGAGGAGGTGGAGGGAGCAACCCCCATTTTAAATACAAAGTATTTCGTATTTTAGAATGAGAGTCTCAATCCAATTTATAGAGATCTCACTTATGGATTCCTCGAAAAATTCGTAGTCATCTAATTAACGTGTGATAATCGATTATCCACTTATGGTAATCAATTATGCATTTAATGTATGCACAATAGTAAAATACTTGTTTAAAAATTCTCATAATTACTCGTGATAAGCGATTATGGCTAGTCATAATCGATTACTTATAATCAATTATTATAAGTTGATAATATATTATCTTCAGTATAAAATAAAGTTTTTTTATTTAAAACAAATTTTAACGCAAGCTAAGGCAAACAATATATAGAATCAAAGATAAATCACATCATATACATAAATCTACTAACTTACAAAAGCTTTAACACAAAACAAGTATTCATGAAGGTCTTCTTGAGACAAGAGCACTTTGAGACTTGACTTTGATACATCATCAAAACTTCTTCTCTTTAGCTTTATGCCAACATGTTGCGTTCAACATCATGAACGACAAAACAACTATAGATTTGATGTAGGCATTATCAAATATGTATGAGAATTAATCTACATCCAATAAAGTGTATTTGATTCGTAATTTAGTCAACCTAAAAATGGGTTAAGGTAACTCGGTTACTCATCATACTAGTGAATTTAATATAATTATTGCGTAATCGACATCGATGTAGATAACTTTTGATGATAAGGTGAAAACATTGGTTTTATTATCATCTCTTTTGGAAAGTTGGGGTACAACTGTTACTAAAGTTAGTAATTCTACAAGTGATAACAAGTTAAAATTTTATAGTATTTGTGACTTGATCTTAAGCGAAGATGTTGGCCAGAAACGTTTAGTGAAATCTTCTAGTTCTAATTCTGGTTCAACATTGAGTAGTGCAATTAGAAGAAGAAAGGTTGTAATAAAGGCCAAGATAGACCAAAGTCTAGAGGGAGATCACAACAAAAATTCTGAAATGATATCACTTGTTGAAATTGTAAGAAAAAGAGTCACTTTACTAATCAATGTTCATCTTCAAGGAAGAACAATAACAAAAAGAAAAAAGATGATGATCAAACAGCAAATGCAAACACTAATGAAATTGCAAATGCACTAATATTTAGTTTAGATAGTTACATTGACTTATGGATTGTGGACTTAGGTGCATCTATACTACACTTTTCCTTAGAACTATTATCTATGTTTTAGGAATGTTTGGGAAAGATATATCTTGCAGTTGGAAAATTTCTTGATATTGTGGGAAGATATGATATTAACATTGAAACATCTAATGGAAACATGTGGAATTTGAATAATGTCATACATATTCCTTCCTTAAAAATAATCTTAATATCTACATGGCAATTAGATAATGAGGGACATTACACCACTTTTAGATATGGATATTAGAAGGGTAATGAAAAGTAATCTTGTTATTGTTGTTAGGCATTATCTTCAGCATGAAGGACAAACAGATATTGACATCTGTTTTAATAACCGAGGATCCACAGATATTAACATCCATCCAACCACATGCTAAGTCTTCACACAGATATTAACATCCATCCAACCACATGCTAAGTCTTCACACACACAATTAATGATTGCTAAATCAATGTCTTTAATATATCATAATTATGATACATTAGTCTTTATTATATTAGAGTTCTAATACGTCGACTTTGATCAGTATGTGTGTTCACATGTTTGGTTTCTGGGACTCGATTTGTGTTTTGTGTTGCTATTGAACATATTTTGCTGTTGTTATATATTGCAAAAAACCAGTCCTATATATTTAAAAAAGGTTGTCAGAGGATGGGATTAACTTTATTTTATCTACAGTTATTTAGTTATTTTATTTTCTTAGGGTCATAAAATAGAACTAATGGTTTTCTTAAACATGTGAAAACAAACCTAAGTAAGAGGAAGGAGAAGAATCACGTGATGATGCGTGTTCGATAGTATTGCCAGATTTAACAACTTTTCGCTTTCTCATATTGGAACCCTTTGTTTTAGTACCAGTAACATATTCTAAACCATGCTTGTCAGACACATCAAACTTGATAGATTTTGTATTTTACTTTCCATGAGTCAGAAATATTTATGATCCCAGTGCATGCAACAAGAAACACCCATATAATATTTGTTTGTCGAATAACAATTGCCAAGGCTCCAATATGTATCAATAAACTCGAATGCATTATACCACCACTCTATAAAATAGAATGACAAATATAATCCAAGTATGCTGCTAGAAGTATTTATATATAGGAATTATCCGTAAATCTATTCATTAAAAGTTGTGTTGTACAGCCAAAATTAAAAACCAAGAGAGGAAGAATGTGTTTGATTTCTTTTTTTTAGTTTATAAAACAATTTTCAAATACTAATTTTTAGTGAATAGGAGTGAGGGAAGAGTTGGGGGCAGTGTAAGGAAGAACATAAAAAATAGAAAACTACAAGTAGAAAACCAAAACAATTTAGAGATCTTCTGGTTTTTTATATCAGAAACTAAAAAATTGATACTACTTTAAAATAGTTTTCAAAAACTACTCCTTATCAAATATTTTCTTTTATATTAAAAATGGAAAATAGTTATCAAAATAGGATTTAAAAAGGTCGTGAGAAATTTATGATCTAGAAGCAAATATACAAGAGAAAAAGGATAACAAAGATCTATTTAAATCAGGAATAGATACAAAAATAGTGATATGAATTAACTTTTTAATATTGCTTTTATTTTCTGAAATAAGACCACAATGAATAAATGATAAAGTAATATTGAGTAGCTGTGTTGAACTTCTTATACAACTTTTCTTAAATTTAATCCATTTTAACAACAATAATTTTGTCTAAGTTTATTACCATTAGATAATGAACATATTTTGTACAAATTGAAACGAATTTCATTTAAATGTCAAATACAACTTTACATGTCCCTCATTACTATGTTCCAATAAATAATAACATACCTAAGTTGTAACAAATAAATTGAAGTCTTAAATCTTTTCCTTTCCATATTATGTTGATCTAAGTAAATCTTTAATCTGCGATTAAGATGGAAAAGTTTGGAAACTGAGTCAGAAAACATTACTATACTATGAAAAGATAACAAATTTCCGTTAACGTTATATATTTGAATCTTTTTTTTTTTCATCAATTTAGAACTGATAAACTAATTGATTACAAAATTAGAAGAAAATAAATTAATTTCATAACATATCATAAAAATCACTCTTCTTCTTCCATTGATCGAACACTTTTATAAAACATTATTGTGTAGTTGTTGGACAGGTAACTAAATCCCAACATAAGAGGAACATTCCTTCTATTATTAATTATTTTTATTACTACAATAAAAAAAGTGTAGTTGTCACAAGTTTTCAACACTAAAAAACTTCAAATTATCATTGTGGTGAAGTAGCTAGTCACAATATAATCCAAAAATCTACAAATATTATTTTCTAATCATTTGTTACAAACATTAAAATTTCATCATAAAATTTAGCAATTACCCTTGTCACTATATTTCCTAAAATATTTATGATGGATTGATTCTTCTTACAAACTCGTAACAATTTCATGAGACATAATTACTTTAGGGTTGTTGCTATTAATTAGTATTTCATATTGACCGTTGGTCTAATTTAAAAGTTTATTTTAGCATTTCATATAAAACATGATAAAGTTAAATGAAGAATTGCACTAGTCTAAAAAATTAGAAAGCATCTCAAAGATAAAAGAAGCAAATAGGGAAAAAAAGCCTTAAATAAAATGAGTGTTTTTTTTTTGAAGAAGATAAACTTCACATCTTATTTTCATTCACTCACAATATCCTAACACACAAGTAACATAAAAAAAAAAAAAAAAAGAGGTACAAGGACAACGGTGAAATGTGGTATATAAACACTTAAATGATTAAAATTTAAGGAAGAGGATTGTAAGAAATGGGAACCAAGACCAGATCCGTTTTCCTAATTGGGATGGCTCCCAAAGCTTTAGTCATTTCCAAGTCTTTCTTGTTTCCATATGGAAGTTCCCAATTAAAATAGTAAAGTAGTTCTGCAAGACAAAGTTCAATTATATTTATCCCAAAAGACATTCCAGGACACATTCTCCTTCCAGCACCAAAGGGTATGAATTGATGATGGGACCCTTTAAAATCGACTTCACTGTTCATGAATCTCTCGGGATAAAACTTATCTGGATCATTCCAATAATCAGGGTCTCTGTTGATTGCCCATGCATTTACTATCACTTTGGTCCCAACGGGTATTGTATATCCTTTCACCTCACAAGTTTCTCTACATTCCCTTGGAAGAAGAAGAGGATTGGGAGGGTGCAATCTTAGTGTTTCTTTTATCACTGCTTTCAGGTATTTTAGTTCTTCAAGTGATTCTTCATTCATATATCCTTTACTACCAAAAACTCTTCTAACTTCTTCCTGAGCTTTGTTCATTACTTTTGGGTTTTCCAACATCTCTGACATTGCCCATGACATGACTGAAGGTGATGAATTAGTTCCAGCAGCAAACATGTTCTACAGGAAAATCAATTCAAATTTATTAGCTTTGGAATTTATACTTGCAAGCATAACTTACAAAACTTTCACAGAAAAAGGTAACACCTAAGAAAAAATATTTATAGAGTTATATGAGTGTATGTAGTTACATTCACAATATTATAACTCTAGATGAAATTTTTTGTGCTTTTGTTTATTTAATTTTATATTAACAGGAAATGAAAGTCGGTCTTAAATCCTATAATATGCAGTAACATAAGAAAATAATAACTGAAAGAAATGGACACACTTACAAACATTACAGCCTTGATGTTATCGATTGTCAAAGGATATTCGAGGGCACCTTGATGTTTCAAATTTAGAAGAACTGAGAGGAGAGTATTAACCTCTACTTCACCAATATTTTTTTCTGCCTCTGTAATGATGTTTCCAATTATTACATCATATTTTCTGTGCAACTCCTCCAATTTAAGATTCTCCCCACTGACCAGATGAAGCCATTTGTGAGAAGGGAACAAATCAGAAATAATTAAACGCTCGGCCATTTTTATAAGTTTCCTGACAAGGGAAATGAACTCTTCTTGATCCTTGCAATTTTCACCAAAAGCTGCCCTTGCAGTGATGGTATTTGTCATGCGTGACAGTTTCTCACTGAGGTTCACACTAGAACCAGTGATGGACTCAATATATCTTAAAAAATTCAGCATTTCTTCTTCTCTTATTGATCGAAATGACCTCACACGTGTGTTGCTTAGAAGCTCTTGTGAGCATATTCTTCTTTGCTGCTTCCAATACCCCCCATATGGTGCAGTGGCAATGTCAGTGGAACCATAACACATGATGTCTGCGGCAATTTGATGCGGTCTTTGAGCAAAGATGGCATCATAGGTTTTCATGACATCTTTGGCTACTTCTGGAGAAGAAACCACAACGGTTGATGACTCACCAAGTTGTAGGTGCATGAGAGGACCATGTTTTTTAGCAAGTTCTCTCAACCGATGATGTGGTAGTGAGCCAACTAAGTGGTGTAAGCTTCCAATGACAGGTAGCTTCCATGGCCCTGGGGGAAGCTTCAATGTTTTCACTGAGGTTTTGGATATGTTTCTCACTTTTAGAAACTGTGAAACAAAAAGGATGAAACTCAATGAATATAGAAAAAAGGGTAAGAATGAGATCAAGTTATAATCCATTATGAATTTCTATGGCAAATTAACAAAGAGTTAAAGGTTTATATAGAACTTTTGTCTAAGATATAAAAAATAAATACTTTTGCTTCTATTGGTTTCATTCATAATTTTGTTTTCCTATTAAAAAAATATTATTACAACTTCCTTTCTTTCTATAACTTTAATTAAATATTACGTATTGCAATATATTTTCTGACTAATATTCTTATGTTTGAAAATTAACAAATTCATTAAAGATATTTTCATTGAGGGACATGCCAACGTATGAACTATATTAATAAGTCCATATCCTATTGAATAAACTATGGATATGCCAACGTATGAACTATATTAGATATATTACCACGTTTTGCATTACTAACACACCCTCACGTACATGGTTTGTTCGTTGACCTTAGGCATTAACAAAGCAATGGTTTTTATCTCAGTTATTGTTGCTTAGTCATTATAGTTGGAAAAATTATATTTAAGTTGAACGAGACAGCAAAATTATATTTAAGTCAGAATGAAAAATAAAATAAAAAATAATATATATATATATATATATATATATATATATATATATATTTCAAAATTGGCTTATGGATCAGCCAACCCATGAACTATTACGAGGTTTTACATTACTTAGTGATAGAATATATACTCAGGTTGAAGTCATCACACCCTTCCCTTAGGTACATGGTTTGTTCGTTGACTTTAGGCATGTTGATTTATTCCTTAGCTTGTTCATTAAGGAAGCAATGGTTTGGATTAATTAGTGTATTTTGGAGAATGATTTGCTCTATTATTGATGTTGTGAACGATCATAGTTATTAAAGAAAGAAAATTCCAAATCAAAGCAAAGCAGAAAAAAAAAAAAAAAAAAAACAAACTAGTTAGAGCTCTGTTGTATCATAGTTCGTCTGATAAGTTCAGACGAGTTTGATAAACCTATCCATCACAGTAAACACAGTTTCGTCACAGCTCACCTCAGACTGTTTTAAAAAATATATCATTATTACAACTTGCTTACTTGAGCCTTTATTCAGATATTACCTTTTGTAATATGTTCAAACACTTATATATTTTAGGTTTAAAAATTAATAGATTCTTTAAGGATATTTTTATTGATGATAAAAAAATTACTTTAATTTTATTTGATTCACACAAATAATATGACAAGTTTAACCGGTGGTGATAAATTCCTAAATGACTGAAAAGAATTTATGAAGATATACTATAAGTTTAACTCAATTATGTTTCTTTTTAAAATGAGTTTGTAAAATAAAGTTTATAATAACCACTTACATATTTTCATCTCTGTGTATAATGTGAGATCACAACTTAAATTGATCTTGAAAACTTAAATTGATGACATTATTTTGACACAATTACGTGTCAATTTTTTAATGGTTCATTTTTTATCTTTAAATTTGTTGACGTGGAAATTGAATGGTGCGACCTTTCGTTTCAATTTTTTGGAAGCTTTTGTTCAATTTTGCACTGAGGAAAACCTACATCAGCAACTGTCATATTTCAGTTCTTCGTTCTTAGTCCTGTGTTGTTCCTTCATTATGTGCTCATGAATTTTTTAAGAGGAAGGTTAGTTTATTATCTACTTACCCCTACACTAGATTTGGAAATTTATTTTTATTCTAAACATAGTTTACCATAACAATATGAACTCCCATAGAGGTATGATAAAATGTTAGCCTGTTAGGGACTGAAGGTTGACACCCAAAAGAAAAATTATATCATAAAATCTGTGAGAAGAAAAAGTCAACTCCAATAGAGGTATAGTAATTAATTGGAGCAGTAATTTGTATTTACCACGAAGATGATCACAATGATCATATATGAACAAAAAATGATTGAATAGACTCACTATTTTTCAAAAAACTGTCAAATCAGATGTAAAAAATAATTGGGCAGAAATGAACAAATTAGTGAATAATTGTGTTAGTCTTTTTATAATTAGTTTTTAAAATTTAATCTGTTCAAAGTTTTAACAACAATAATTTGGGTGTACTTTGTATATACCATGAAGACGAACACATCTGTTAAATATGAACACCAAGTGGTTGAATAGGCTCACTATTTGACAAATAAACTATCAAATTTGATATAAAAAATAATTGGAGAGTAATGAACAATTAAGTGAGCAGTTATGTTGAACTTTTTATATACGTGATATTAAATTTAATTCTTTCATGTTTTAACAATAACCATTTGGATGTTTTAACAATAACCATTTGGATGTACTTTGTTTCTACAACAAAGTTATCATAGTTGACATATAAACACAAAGCGGTTGAATAGGTTCATTGTTTGGCCAAAACACTGTCAAAACATAAACAATAACTTAGGAGCAATGAACAAATAAGTAGGTAACTATGTTGAACTTTTTGTACATTAATAAGTATGAAAAATACATGTTTTCATACTTATTCATTATCTTAAATTTGTACTTATTCATCAATTAATGTGTTTCCTCATAGAAAAAGTGTAATAGGAAGTAGAAAAGTTATGTAGTAAATTGTACAAGAAATTCTACATTATTTGGATAGTTGTGCGCTGAGTGAATTAATTAATTCTGAGTTGGTTTTTAAAGTCGAGACAGACAGAAAAGAAGGATCTTCTAACTTAAAAAAAGAACGAAAACACTAGAGAAACATCACGAGATGACTTCAAGGCTTTTAGACATCATTTTCTATAAAGAATTGCTTAAAAGAGTATGTTCTAGATGATTAGGAGTGGCTAAATTTCTTGTTCATTGGTGGGTTGTAATGACTCTTCATTAATGTAATTTTCCATGTGTGTGTGTGTGTGTGTGTGTGTGTGTGTGTGTGTGTGTGTGTGTGTGTGTGTGTTACATATTTTCAAAT
>NC_028356.1:8369449-8454214 GCF_000741045.1 Vigna radiata var. radiata | reverse complement strand
TGTGTGTGTGTGTGTGTGTGTGTGTGTGTGTGTGTGTGTGTGTGTGTGTGCGATGTTAGGAATAGTTTATGTTCTTAACAGGATTTTAATGCAAAGTTTCTGTTGAATTAGTTAAAAAATTAACAATTTAATAGATATCTTTAGAACTTGCTTAAAGGAATTAAATCAAGATACATTAATATGAAAGCTTGAATACAGAATATATATTGATCAAAATGTTACTTTAATGTGAGTCATGAAACCAATTCCAACGAAACTTTCATCTAAATTTACAATCTTAAATTTTTATGTTTGTTATTTTCATGCAAATTTCCAAATATGAAATCAATTGTTATCATAACTAAACTTATCATGATAAATTAATCCAATTTGATAATGTGACTCAAATTCTCTTGGAAGACAATACTTTTACTTACTTTATTGCTTTATACAATTTTAGTATACTGTCCAAGCATTTATCATACATGTTTTCTTAAATTTAATCCTTTTCAGTTTTAACAACAACCATTTGCATGTACTTTGTATATTATAATTTCCATATATGAACTCAAAGTGGTGGAATAGGCTCACTATTTGCAAAAAAAACTGTCAAACCATGTATAAAAAAAATAAGTGGGGAGCAATGAAAAAAATAAGTGGGTAGTTTTGTTGAACTTTATGTTCAAGTTTTCTTAAATTTAATCCTTTTAAGTTTCAACAACAATCATGTGGATGTACTTCGTAACTACCACGGAGGTCATCACAATTGTAATATATGAACACGAAATGACTTAATAGGCTCATTTTTTGCAACAAAAAAAATTGTTAAATCAGACATAAAACATAACTGGATAAAATGAACAAATAAGTAAAGTTGTGTTGAACATTTTGTACATGTTTTCTTAAATTTAATCATTTCAAAATTTGAAAAAAACCATTTGGATGTACTTCTTATCTATCACGATGGTCATCACATTATTCATATATGAACAATCATTAGTGCAAAAACGTTGTTTAACGTCACCCCTTAGACGTCCGTTTCGTGAAAATCCGACGTCTACTAATGCACGGTGGCATTATTGTAAATAAATTGGAAAACTAGACGTCAGTTTCGATATCAGGCAACGTCTATGGCATCATAGACGTCGGACCTGCCACAAACTGACGTCCAATTGCCTGAGGTATGTGATAAGACAGTCCATTGACGTCGGCGATTTCAGGGGACCGATGTCTACTACGTTGCAATTAATGCTATACAAAAATCCCAGGAGCTTACACGTCGGCTGGAAAGGGCACCGACGTCTACGTGACTGACAGGAAAATCAAACGTCAACCGGTTCAGCTTTAGACGTCGAATAGAGGTTGGATCCCGTGAAAAAGCAACGTCGATTGGGCTACAATTAATGTTGTTCACCTAATACCCCAGGCAATTAGACGTCACGTAGTCAAACGCTGACGTCTAAGGCCTGTCTAGAAGGCGGGAAGACAAAAATTCTTCAATGTAGACGTCGGTTCTGATTGTCACCGACGTCTACTTTCCTGTATTTTCACCAAATTCGAGGGTTGAAGACATCGCCTGTTAGGGGCACCGATGTTAACTTCCCTGACAGGAAACCAAAACGTCAATCTTTTCAGCTTCCTAGACGTCGGTTTCTGGAGCAACCGACGCCCCATTTCATTTTAAATAGACCACGGACTCTTCTCAAAATTCAGTTTCAATCTCGTCTTCATCTCTTCTCCTTTTTCTCTGCTTCTCCTCTACTGTTTATCTCTTGCTGCATTGCGATGTCGTTTCTCATAAAATCATTGTCTTCGTCCTCTCCTTTTTCTCTCTTTCATCCCAAGTGCGTGGTTTTTTTTTATGCTACCCGTTTAAACTTTCTTTTGTTTTTTATCGATTATCTTGCCGTTGAACTGATTAAAATTTGTTTTCTTTTATGTTGTGTTTTAGTGCAATTTTGATCCTCTCTTTGGGTAACATAGTGTAACATTCTCCATTTACTGGTTTCCTCAGAAGAAGAGTGGCGATCTTTTGAGTTCTCTAGTTCTTCCGACCCAAAACGGAACTTGGGTCCTTGTCTACTTCTCGACACCGTAATTTTTTTCTGTTGCGGTTGAATAATGGGAAGTAGCCATGGACCCAGGTTCGGTTTTGGGTTGAAAGAGCTAAAGGATTCAAAAGACGCAAGCTTTTTTTGTGGGGAAACCAGCGAGAGGAGAGTGTTATACAATGCTACCGAAAGCCTGGATCAAAACTGCACTGAAACACAAAATTGTTGTTAGACGTCGGTTAAAGCCATTTCCGACGTCTATAACAACATAGTCGTCGGTTAGTGTCATTTTAAACCTCTTTATATATTCATGTTGACGTCGGTTTAATCATAGATGGACGTCTATACAGAGTAATTAGACGTCGGTGTGTGTTTAAGCAGACGTCTATAACGTCGGTGGATATCTGTAACCGACGTTGAGTTGGACGTCGGTTCTGAGGAATTCCGACGTCACCCGTTCAGACGTCGGATGTGAAAGCGACGTTAAAAGCCCAAATTAACCGACGTTAAATAGCGTTTTTGCACTAGTGAATGGGAAAGAATGAAAAAATAAGGGGCTAATTGTGTTGAACTTTTTTTACTTGTTTTCCTATATTTAATTTGTTCTAAGGTTTTAAAAACAATAATTTGTATGAACATAAAGTAGTTGAATAGGCTCACTATTTTAGGAGTAGATTTATCAATTTGACCTTACTCACATGGTTTGGTCCTAACCCACATGGATTAAGGCTAGAAAAACTCACAAGGTAAAAAAAAACAATTGAAAAAAATTAATGGAGCTAAAATATCCACAAAAGCCTCGTGGGTCAAGGTTAGCCCACAGACTTTCTTTTCATAAGAAATATTCATTTTGAATATAAGAAAAAATACAATTAACTCTTAATCTTTTGCAAATCTAAGTACTTTTAGTTTGTCAAATAGTTATATACAAACATTTTAATTAGACTAACTTAAACTTTGTAAGAGGTGTCAATAAATTTGGTTACTTCTTATATAGAAAAATTACGCAACAACATAAGACGTTAAAAATCCTTGAGTGGCTAAATATATTAAATTTTTTTTTACTCACTACACATATTTTTAAAGTATATAAGATGGTCATTTAATTTGTTCTGCGAAAAAATAATCTAGATATGAATCAAAACTAAATAAAACATCTCAAGTTAAAAGTTTAAAATAATGAATTTATGAATAACTATTTTATGTAATTTTTTATTATATGTTGTTTTTTTTTATTGTATGACTTCAATTTATATTTAAACTCTACCAATTATTTATTTCTTTTTAATAATCAATATATATATATATATATATATATATATATAATATATATATATATATATAATATATATTAATTATAAAAAAAATAGGGTGAATTTATTAAAATTAATTCAATCTTCTCAAATTTAAACTAGATTTCATGTTCTTCTCGAGACTTTATCACAATATACTACCTACTGCTCATTAAGTACTATAAAATTTTATTCTTCAATAAATTGATAAAATTAATAAATAGATTATAATCATTAACTTTATTAAAATATAAATTATATATTTTGTTAATAACATAATAATGAGTATGATATAAAATTACTGATTTAAATATAATAAAGTTACTACATATTAAGCTATCTAATAAAATATATAATATGTTTAAATGAATGATTTATTTTTACATATTAGACTATTTAATAAAATATATAATATGTACAAATGATATTATTTCTAAGAGTTAATTAAGTATTGTAATAAGATCAAATTTATCTTAAATCTAACTCTAACTAGTTTGTGAGGAATTTTGGGATTGTGTGTTTGTTTTGACTCCCACTCGACGAAACTTCGTAAGAGTGGGCTTTTTCAAACGTGAGTTAGAATTAATCCATGAGTTATGAGTCAAATTGATAACTCTACTAGAAAACATTGAACAAATAAGTGGGTAACTATGTTGAGCTTTTTATACAACTTTTCTTTAATTTACTCCATTTTAACAACAATAGTTTTCTCTAGGTTTATTACCATTAGATAATGAACACATTTTCTACAAATTGAAATGAATTTCATTTAAATTTCAAATACAACTTTACATGTTGTACCTCATTAATATGTTCCAATAAATAGTAACGTACTTGTAACAAATAAATTTAAGTCTTAAAGTATTTTTTTCCTTTCCATAAGTAAATCTTTGATTAAGATGCAAAAGTTTGGAAACTGAGACAGAAAACATTACTATGAAAGCGCATTCATGGTCCTATCAACCAGATAACTCCCTGAATCCCAGCCCATCCATACCCCTAACATCTGTAACTCAATCATTCGCAATAATAGTAAAATAAAAACTATACTATGAAAAGATAACAAATTTCCGTTAGCGTTATATATTTGAATTTTTTTTCTTTTACATCAATTTAGAACTGATAAACTAATTGATTACAAAATTATAAGAAAATAAATTAATTTTATACATATCATAAAAATTACTCTTCTTTTTCCATTGATCGAACACTTTTATAAAACATTAGAGGTAACTAAATCCCAACATAAGAGGAACATTCCTTCTATTATTAATTATCTTTATTACTACAATAAAAAAAAGTGTAGTTGTCACAAGTTTTCAACACTAAAAAACTTCAAATTATCACTGTGATGAAGTAGCTAGTCACAATATAATCCAAAAATCTACCAATATTAATTTTTAATCATTTGTTACAAACATTAAAACTTAATCATAAAATTTAGTAATTACCTTGTCATAATATATTTCCTAAGATATTTATGATGGATTGATTCTGATTACAAACTCGTAACAATTTCTTGAGACATAATTAGTGTTGTTGCTATTAATTGGTATTTCATATTGACCGTTGGTCTAATTTCAAAGTTTATTTTAGCATTTCATATGAAACTTGATAAAGTTAAATGAAGAATTGCACTAGTCTTAAAAATAAGAAAGAATCTTAAAGATAATAAAAGCAAATTAAAAAAAGGCTTAAATAAAATGAGTGTTTTTTTTTTTAAGATAAACTTCACATCTTATTTTTATTCACTGACCATATCTTAACACACAAGTAACATAAAAAAAAAAAAAAAAGGGACAAGGACAACGGTGAAATGTGATATATAAACACTTAAATTATTAGAATTTAAGGTTTGATGAAATAGGAAGAGGATTGTAGGAAATGGGAACTAAGACCAGATCCGTTTTCCTAATTGGGATGGCTCCCAAAGCTTTAGTCATTTCCAAGTCTTTCTTGTTTCCATATGGAAGTTCCCAATTAAAATAGTAAAGTAGTTGTGCAAGACAAATTTCAATTATATTTATCCCAAAAGACATTCCAGGACAAATTCTCCTTCCAGCACCAAAGGGTATGAATTGATGATGGGACCCTTTAAAATCAATTGCACTGTTTGTTGGAACAATTTTCCAATAACTTAGGGAAACAAGATAAACAATAATGTAGACTTGATATATTCTTCTAGGCGTGAATACACACTTTCCTAAAAGTAATATTTCGTCCCTTATAAGAGTGGAGGAGATCACGAAATCCGCTTTTGAGATACAAAGAAGAACAACAACGATGATACTCACTCTTAGTATTACCGTTAAACAAGAATATGATTCTCAAGAATTGATTTGTGTGTTAAGAGAATGACTGAATGAATTTCAGTAGAGCACAGGATCCCTTTATATAGATGTTGATCACGCATCAATCCAAGAGATATCAGATTCTGATTAGTTGCATTTCTTCATGAAATATTGTAAGTTTTCATGAATAGCAACTCTTCATGAATAATTGTAATTCTTCATGAATGCTAACTCTTCATGAATGCTTGTAACTTTTCATGAATGGTAACTCTTCATTAATAATTGTAACTCTTCATGAATGGTAACTTTTCATGAATAATTGTAACTCTTCAAGAATCTGAAAATTGTCTCTAATACTCTTAAATTCCAACAATCCTCCGCCATTTGAGAGTATTGTATAATTACATAACACAAAAATCAATTTAATAATTGCAATCTTACACATAAATGAAAGTGTACATAGACTTGAACTTTCACTTAGTAGAATACACATTTCAGGAATTCGTATTTTATTGGTGTCGCAACGATTGAATCAACATAATACATCATGAATTCTTGAAGATACTCTACATATAAGATAAATTACATATTCTTGTTATACTTGACTCAATAGGGTCATGCGTCCATATCTATTCATAAGTGCAACGAAGTCATGCCCCCTTGACTTCTTGAAGCGGCCAAACTTCGCACTTACATAGGTTGATTTCTTAGGTAAACATGTTCCTATGACAAAACATAAATTCAAGAAATCAATTAAGAATTAGTCAACCTCCTAAGCATCATAGATCTAAAGCACTCTTGAAATAATTATATGTGCTTTCAATCATCAAATAAGAGATTTAATCTTATTGAACTTAAGACTTAATGTCATATTAAGTGTTAAGTTAAGATTCTCTTACTTGTGATTAATCGTGGGCTTCATTCCTATTCCAATTGTCATTCTGGAAATGGAATCTTTAGTCAATGCCTTAGTAAATCCATCAGCTAAATTAAACTTTGTTCGTACGAAATCTACTGTAATAACTCCATCTTTGATGAGTCCTTGGACATAACTATGTCTCACACCAATATGTCTTGATTTTCCATTGTATACTTGACTATAAGCCTTTGCCAATGTTGCAGCATTGTCACAATGTATTGCTATTGGTGATATTGGTTTTGGTAACAATGGAATTTCGAACATGAGATTCCTCAACCATTCGGCTTCCTTTCCTGCCGAGGCTAGAGCTATAAACTCAGAAGCCATAGTGGAATCTGTAATGCAAGTTTGTTTCTTGGACAACCAAGAAATCACACCTCCCCCCACGAGGAAAATCCAACCACTAGTTGAAGAATGATCTTCTGCATATGTAATCCAACTTGCATCAGAATATCCTTCCAAAACTGAAGGATAACCACTATATGTTAATCCATAAGTAATAGTTTTCTTTAAATACTTAAGTACTCGATGTACTGCTTGCCAATGTGATAGACTAGGGTTACTAGTATATCTACTCAATTTGCTTACTGCAAAAGCAATATCTGGCCTTGTACTTGTCATTGCATACATTAAACATCCTATTACCCTTGCATATTCCAGTTGTGAAACTGCTTTACCACCATTAGGTAATATCTTTAAACTAGGGTCCATATGAGTTGAAGCAAGAGAGCATTCATAATTGTTGAATTTCTTGAGTACTTTCTCAATGTAATGAGATTGAGACAAAATTAATTTCTCAATTTCTCTCTTAATCTTTATACCCAGTATAACATCTTCTTCTCCCATATCCTTCATAGAGAAATAAGATGATAGAAATGTTTTGGTCAAATTAACTTGATCTAAATTTGTTCCAAAAATTAGCATATCATCAACATATAAGCAGATTATGACATCATCACCGTTGTCATCAAATTTGCTATACACACACTTGTCTAAGTTATTTATCTTGAAACCATTTGATAACACAACATGATCAAACTTTTGGTGCCATTGTTTTGGCACTTGTTTCAACCCATACAAGGATTTAATCAATTTGCATACCTTGTGTTCTTGGTTTTTCATAACAAAACCTTCTGGTTGTGTCATATAAACTTCTTCTAATTCTCCATTCAAGAACGTTGTCTTGACATCCATTTGATGAATTACAAGTTTATGAATTGCTGCAAGAGCAATCAATAGCCTTATAGTGGAGATTCTAGCCATTGGTGCATATGTATCGAAATAATCGATTCCTAGTTTTTGTCTAAAACCTTGTGCCACTAAATGTGCCTTGAACTTATCAATAGTTCCATCAGCCTTCATTTTCCTTTTGAAAATCCATTTACATCCTATTGGCTTACACTTAGGAGGTAAGTTAACTAAGATCCGTGTGTTATTTCCCAGGATAGATTCCATCTCATCATTAATTGCTTCTTTCCAAAAAGCTGCATCTTGAGACCTTATGGCCTCTTGATATGTCAATGGATCTTCTTCTATATTATAACAATATGAGAACTTTGTTAAGATATCATCTCTTGTACCTTCAACTGAGGGACAAAAAATATACTTTATTTTGTACACGCGTATTTTTAAAAATATTAATTAGTTTTTACCTTCAATAAATTGAGGTACATCCTTTTCTAAGTGATATGTTTAAGTTTAAATCAACATTAACGATATCCTATTGAATAAATTATGGAGATATGCCAACGTATGAACTATATATTAGATATATTACCACGTTTTGCATTAGTGATAGAATATGTATTTACGGTGAAGTCAACACACCCTTACGTTCATGGTTTGATCGTTGACCTTAGCATGTTGTTTTGTTCGTTCACCTTAGTATGTTTTGTTCGTTGATCCTTACGCATTAACAAAGCAATGGTTTGAATCAGTTATTGTTGCTGAGTCATTATAGTTGGAAAAATTATATTTAAGTTGAACGAGACAGTAAAATTATATTTAAGTCAGAATGAAAAAAAAGAAAAAAAAAAAATATATATATATATATATATATATATATATATATATATATATATATATATATATTTCAAAATTGGCTTTAAGTTTTGGATAAGCAAACCCATGAACTATATTACGAGGTTTTACATTACTTAGTGATAGAATATGTACTTAGGGTGAAGTCAACACACCCTTAGATACATGGTTTGTTCGTTGACTTTAGGCATGATGATTTGTTCATTGGCTTGTTCATTAATTAGTGTATTTTGGAGAATGATTGGCTCTATTATTGTTCTCAATATATCTTACTAAATTCAGAACTTCTTTTTCTCTTATTGATCGAAATGATCTCACACGTCCGATGCTTAGAAGCTCTTGTGAGCATATTCTTCTTAGGCACAAGCTTTGTTCGTTGGCTTGTTCATTTACGAAACAATGGTTTGGATCAATTATTGTTGCTGTGAGTCATTAAAAAAGCAAAAAACAAAAACAGAAAAAAGAAAAAACTTTGAGCTCTGATGTGAAGATCAGAAGAGTGTCCATCACAGTAAACAGTTGAAATTATAGTTGGAGATTAATGAAAGATAATTTAAAAAATAAAAAAAATAAATAAAAAAAAAAAAAAACTTTGACGTCTGAACTCGACCTTCAGAGCTTTTCTTTACCATTTTGTTTCTTCCAATCTCAGTCTCTCGTCGCGCAGAGCACTTTTCGGTCTCATTCCATAGCATAGAACACACCGCGCTCCACGCCGCGCACTCTAGTCGGAGCATCCACGCCATTGGTACGCCTCCACGTCATCTCTGGTGGCCGTCGAGGATTGTGAGCTTCTGATCATCGATCTCGGCCGCTTAGAGGATAGAGACGAGACTGTGAGGGAAGAGTGCAAGTCGCACATTGCTACGGGATTGGGGTTTCTTTCAGGGGTCTCTCGCAGGTACGTCTCTTCACTCTGTATAAATTTGTATAACCTTCTTTGCAGTAAATGACATTTTGATGCTTTAGTTAGTGGAAAAGAGATCAACCCGTGGAAGTTTGGCATACCAAATGCTTCATTTTCTTTTCTGCACATTATGTGAAGCTGTAATTTATCTCATTTATAATCCTTTCACGTTTTCACTCTCAATTCCTTTTGTATAGTTGTTGGCCAATATTCCCTAATTACTTGTCATGGCCTTCTTTGAAGATTCTCACCTCTCAAATATGGTTGTAAATTATTCTTTTATGTTGAAAACATAATTTGAAACTTCTAACAGCAAACTAAGCACACGCATTGGCTTAAGTGGGTGGGAACCTGTACCAAAGCTTACTTTTCAAATTTTGACAATTAATTTGCCTTTTTCAAATAACAATTGTTTATTTGCTACTGGAGAGAAAAGCTAACTTCTGATGTAGTTTACTATTAATACCTTGAAATGAAACATCAAAAACTAATATATGTTTTATTGTTCTTGTTTGGTAACTTTGCAGTATGCTTTTAATATGCGTTGGTACCAAACAAACAAGCTAAATTTATATTTAGGTATTTAATCTTAACTAGTACTATAATCGAGATGTTGTTTTCCTACTGCTTTTAATCTTTTAACTATAGTACTGTCTGCACATTAAATGAGCTATGACAAACTCAATGAGAGCTCAAGTGCATGAGTTGTGACACCACTTTCAGTTTCAGAAATCTGTGCAGTAGTATGAATTTTGTGTGTCATTAGCAATTAAATTGGTGAATTGGATCTGTGTTTGAATGATTCAAATTGAGCTAGTACTTGATGTACACCATATAAGCACTGAATTGTTTCTACAAAAGGCTTGATAGCATCATTGGAAAGCTCACATTGCATCCAAATATGCAGTTGGCCGAACTGCATTGCTTTGCTTAGTCCATTGTTTTATTTTTAATTCTGTTTCAGTATCTAGATCATTACTGAACATCCTTGATTTAATTCCAGTGTGTTCAATAAGTTTTAAATGCTGTATATGGATACATTTCAGTGTCCAAAGGTCATTTGAATCTGTGCACTAAAATTTGGTTGGTTAAGTTACTCATTTTACTGCATAAAAAGGATTGAACTGGTCAAAATTTGTTATCATAAGTTTCTGCATCAAATTTCAATATCAACAAGTCTGTTTTGACTAATTAAACTTGGATATGCAAGATTTATATTTGTCTGTTGTGGTGAGAAGATGACCAGCTGAATCAGAGAGGAGCATTGGTTGTGACTGCAGTTTTGAAGAGAGTACTGTCTGTCATGTTGTAAAGATGCATGACGACGAAATTTCCACATTCAGTTATCTAAATCCAGAAGTAGTCTCAAATTTCTAATATATCACATTACTTGGACATTAATTCAGATATTACCTTTTCTAATATGTTCAAACACTAATAGCTTTTAGCTATAAAAATTAATAGATTCAAGGATACTTTTATTGAGGGTCAAAAAATTATTTTATTTATATTTGATTCATACAAATAATATGATAAGTTTAACAGATACGATAGATGATGATAATCTCCTAAATGACTCAAACAATAATTTATGAAGATAAACGGTATGTTTAACCCAATTAATTTTCTTAAAAAAATGAGTTTGTAAATTAAACTTTAGAACCCTTTATATATTCTCATCTCTTTGTATGATGTGAGATCACAACTTTAATTAACCTTGAAAATTCATCATTTTTTCTATATTTGTAAGAATTTACATTAATTTAATAATTAATATAAATATAAAGTATCCAAAACAACTAATATAAATAAAATGGAAAGGAAAGTTGGACTAAAAAGCCTTCTCAATGTTTGTATAATTTTTATTTTAGAAAATCATAATGTTAATCCATTTTTATTTCTATTATTTAATCTTAATACGACTGTAAAATTAAGTTAATTAAAATATAAGAATAAATATATGTAAAATTTGACATGTTTTATCTGTTTTGACGTTTAAAATTATTCTTGACATTAACTATTAAATAATGTTGGATTATTATTAGAACACACATTCAAACACCTAATTTTGTCATCACATTTTAATAGGTTTTAGTAGAGATTTACAATAAATCCATATCCAATTCAATGAATTAGTGATACAAGCCTATGAACTATATTAGATATTCATAATTTTGCATTCCGACTATTTGTTTTGTATCTTATTTTAGCTGGATATATGTAATGAAATCAAAGGATTGAATCATAAAAGTAATAAAGGATTTTTCCTGAAATCAATATCAGAATTTGAAGAGAAATTTTGACAATTCAAATGATTTATAGCAAGATCAAGAAATAAAATAATAAAAAAACAAATCTCTTCAAGACTCATTATGATATCAGAAGCTAGAAATTCCAAAAATATGAAGATCATAGCTTATAGTTTACTTATAGAATAGTTTTGAGTTATTTTGAATGGTTATAATTTTTTTTTACGTCTTGTAAGTTCATTGGGCGAACAAATTGTCATTGCGCAAGCAAGTTTTTCTAGTTTTGTAGATTAAAAAATTCGTTAGGCGAGCTACGCATTGCTAGGAAAGCATTCTCTCGGAGAGTTGTCTGTCGTTGGGCAAGCTTTACTTCTTTATTGTGTTTTCAGTTTTTATTTTGTATTTTTAGACTTTGGATTTTTTTAAGTTTTTAATTTTATTTATACATTTCTTAAAGACAATTGTAACACTAGTACAAAAATCATATTTTATGACGTATAAAAACGAATTATGACATACATAGTTTTGTACGTTATAATAGGTCTACATATTTTATGACGTAACAAAAATTTACGTAATAATAGTCTGAACATATTATGACGCAATTTCTAAAATCAGTCGATTTTTATTATATGAATATTGGAGAAAATTGTTCCGAATTGATATTGAGTAAAATTATCTATGTTCACATTCATTAGAGTTATTTCTTTTTTTATCATAATTTGTTAGATTTTATTGTCGTTTTTTATGAATGTCAACTTAAAATTTGTGTTGCTCCGAAGAAGAAGAAAGAATGTCAAGAAGAAAGAATGTCAAGAAGTCTATAAAAAAATGAAATGATTTTAGAAACTGCGTCATAATATGTTCAGGCTATCATGACGTAAATTTTTGCTACATCATAAAATGTGTAGACCTATTATTAGAGCTGTCAACATTTTTTATGGCCCCAAGGCCAACCCTGGCCTGTTTTTCAATTAGCCCATTATTTTTGACCCACCTTAGAGGAGGCTTTTCTGAAGCCCCTGGCCCCCACAGCCCCAGAAAATGGGTTGGGATTCAATTAGGGTCGGGTCAGCCCTAACCCCCAAATATTTCACTTTACTCTAAAGTCTCGTAGCCCCATCAAGCTATCCTTTTTCGAGATTGACTTATTCTCTGATCAAGCACTTGCTTAAGAGCTAGCAACCGCAACATAGGTCGACGTCAGACGGCAGTACAAAGTCGACGACGACGGCGCATGGTGGACGACATCACAAAGTAGAGAAAGGATACAAGCGGTAGCACACACTAAACGACAACATACAGTGAACGGCAACACACAGTGAACGACACTTGACGGCAGCGGTGGTACAAGCGGCGAAGAAGAATCAAGGTTAACTTCTTTCAAATACTTTTCATGTTTTTTCTAAGATTGTTGTAACCCAGTTCATCAATGATTCATAAGCTACCAAATCAATTCTCGAGACCCCTGAAGAAAATGCTATCCAATGTATTCTTAGAGAAAGGTTAAGGGCTTATTTGTTTATTGTTGAAGGAAAGTATGTAAAAAATTGTATGTATGCGTAGCATTCTTCATTTGCAACTTTAGTGCTTGGATATTAGGAAAGCAAGTGTGAAGAGGGATTAATTGAAGGCCTATTATTAGTTGCCCCTTTAGGATTTTGGTGAAAAAAATGGACCCACCAGCTATTTGTCCTTCATCTCTGCATTAAATCTTCTATGTGCTTCCTTTTCCACCATCTTAAGGACTTATTTGCATCACAATATGTAAACCATTTTAAGGGTAATTTTTGTTTATACATTATGCAGTGAATGAACACATAAGTAGAGTTTTCTTACTTCTTACAGTGATCACATAATTTACTTTACCTTGCTTTCGGCTGACACTGTTTCTTTGCAAGCTGAACTCAACATGTCCATAGTTTGCTTCGGATCCACTATTATTAAGCTTATTTATGCTTTCCTTTGCAGCATGTACCCTTGATGAATACCTGAATTTACTTAGGCTATTCATGATAGATGTTAAAATCAGAGGAATGGAGAATTAAGAATGAAACAGGCTTTTTATTGCTCCAGCTCAAAATACAATGACTAGAATTCTCTGCTAGTTCATTTTAGGAAACAGGCTTCTATCTGAATCATGTGTCTCATGCTTGTCTTGCCTTGCACGNCTAATATTCCAAAGTCAGCTTTGCTAGATACATTAATGCAATCTCATGTAGTTTGGAGGAATTGCGTCCTATACAATATATTATAAAGCATAGACTCTTCTTGATAGTGAAAAGTTTCAAATCACGGTTGTGATTGCTGTTTTGTTTGATCCTTGATGTTATGTTAAATTGCAAAGAAATGTGGCTTAGCTGTGGTGACTTTGGACCTTTCAAGCATGTGCTTGACATCGTATTTATCGTTGGATTCTGCGATGTGAGTGTGATTATAATTCTAATTGTGTTTTAAATGGTGGTTGTGTGTCTGCATATATAGGNTTAAGTGTGAACNGAGCCTGNGTTAATGTAGGCTTTGTGAAATGTTGATATTTGATAACACGTTTANTAGTGTGTGTNTAGGTTATTGGAGTTGATGGTATGGNTCTTGGTTTTNTTGAATGAACAGGCTGTGAGTGCAATCGC
Organism: Vigna radiata var. radiata; assembly: GCF_000741045.1. Classification (NCBI taxonomy): domain Eukaryota; kingdom Viridiplantae; phylum Streptophyta; class Magnoliopsida; order Fabales; family Fabaceae; genus Vigna; species Vigna radiata. The sequence goes on along the minus strand of NC_028356.1, from coordinate 8,439,856 downwards.
TTTTCCCTCTGGTTCAGATAAGCTGTATACTGGAAGCACTGACGAGACAGCAAGGATTTGGGACTGCCAGTCTNGAAAGGTGGTAACTATCAGTGTTTTGCTTTGTTTTGTAATGCCAATTGACTCAATTTTAAATTTACATACAACTTCTCTTTTCCCGTAGTTGTGAATAATAGATATAGAACATGGTGCCTGAGAGATATCTCTCAGAAGATCTAATTATTTATATAAATTAAGGGTCTGAACCAGAAGTACAAAAGGTAGACTACTCGTCAGTTATAATCAACAGGAATTTATGAAAGAGTTAACAATTTAGGGAATTTGTATATTCTCATAATCAATTTAGGGTAGTGTTTTTTGTACACTTAAGAAGTATAAAAACAAAGTTAATTATAGAACTAATAGACAATTTTTTTTAATACGAATATGAATATAAATTCCTTTCAGTACTGGCAGAAGTTTTATTCTGCCTTTTGTTTATTCTGCCTTTTGTTTTGGTTTTTGGTTTTTTTTTTTTGTTTTATTGAACTCTTGCTGTCTGCATTCTTTGTATTGAATGAGTGGGAAATTCTTTTTTATTTCTGATTAAGATAGCATTCCTTTTTTTTTCGTTTGAATTTATAAGCATCTNGTGTGTTTAGCTAAAAGATGAGCTATATATATTTATAAATTTATTTTTAGTTTTATAGGACTTACATTAATTTTTCATTTATCTATGCAGCTGTGTGCAATAGTTTTTAGATATGGACCACCTTAAGAGTAATCCCTTAACTTTGGTTGATGATCTTGCATCTGAAACTCCTGGTCCATCTGATAGTGCTACCACTAATAAAAAAGAAGTCTCAAATGTTTGGAATTTTTTCACAAAAATAGGAAAAGATGAGGATGGCATTGAAAAGGTTGCATGCAAGTATTGTGGCAATAATTACAAGGTTGGGAAACACCCTGTTACTAAAAATAATTATGGAACTTCACATATAAGTCGGCATGTAAATGTATGTAAAAGTATTTCAAACTTAGATGTGGATCTTTACCAAGAAGGAAAGTTTGGGACCCAAAAAATCAATCAAAAAGTTCATCGGAAGTTACTTGCAAGAGCCATAATCAAACATAGTCTTCCTTATAATTTTGTTGAATATGAAGGAATTAGAGAATGGATAAAGTACATCAATCCTAATNTTGATATGAAATGTAGGAACACTACAGTTTCAGATGTTGAAAAGGAATACCTTGAACAGAAGGATAAAGTTAAGCAAATAATGTCTAGGATTCCTAATAGAATTTGTTTAACCTNTNATGTTTGGACTGCAGTTACTTCTGAGGGATATATTTGCCTAACTGCACACTTTGTTGATGAAAATTGGAAATTAACAAGTAAGATTCTTAACTTTTGTNGAATGAAACCACCACATACAGGTGCTGAACTAGAAAGTGTGGTGTTTGATTGCCTAAAACAATGGGGTATTGATAAGAAAATTTTCTCAATTACCTTGGACAATGCTTCTGCCAATAATANTTTNCAAGACATTCTAAAANGCCATCTTCGAGTTCATAGAAATTTATTATGTGATGGTGAGTTTTTCCATGTACGATGTTGTGCTCATACTCTTAATTTGATAGTTCAAGATGGTTTAAAGGTGATTAACAAAGCACTCCATAGTATTAGAGAGAGTATTAAGTATGTGAGATCGTCAGATGGAAGAACTCTCAAATTCAAAGAATGTGTTAATGATCTTGGCATAAATACAAGCATGGGTTTAAGGTTAGATGTGACTACAAGATGGAATTCAACCTATTTAATGCTTGAAAGTGAAATCAAATATAAGGAAGCTTTTCTAATGCTCAAAGTGGTTGATAGAAATTATAAATATTGTCCATCTTTTGAGGAATGGGATAGGGGAGAAAAAATATGTCAATTCTTAGAACCATTTTATGAGACTACAAACATGATGTCTGGTTCATCTTATCCCACTTCAAACTTGTATTTTATGCAAATATGGAANATTCAACTTATCATTGAAGAGAATTTGTTGAATGAAGATGTGACCTTAAAGGATATGGCTATGAGTATGAAAGAAAAGTTTCAAAAGTATTGGAAGGAGTATAGTATTGGGTTAGCTTTTCGAGCTATTCTTGATCCACGACTAAAGGTTGATTTTATAACATATTGTTATAAAAAATTGGATCCTCTAACCTATGCAGAGAAAACAAAGAAAGTGTTAGAGAAGTTCAAGAGGTTATTTGAAGAATATGTAAAGAACTTTTCTACCTCTAGTGTTTCTCTTTCCCAATCACCTACTGAATCCATCTTGATGTCTCAGTCCAATACTNAAGGGAAAAAGTTTAAGAGATCAAGGATTATTTCGGTAAGCATTTTATTCCTAGTGTTCATTTTTTTTANAATTTTTCTAGTTTTGTTTTGATAATTAATATGTAATGCATTGTAGGATTTTAAAATGTATAAAAATGAATCAAAATCTATCATTGGAAGGAACGAGATAGATGCTTATTTAGATGAACCAGCAGTAGATGATGATGAAGACAATGAAGATTTTGATGTGCTCAAATATTGGAAGACTAATGAGAAAAAATTTGCCATATTGTCTAAAATGGCTCGAGATGTGTTTAGTATTCCCATCACTACAGTGGCATCAGAGTCAGCTTTCAGCAAAGGTGGGCGTGTACTTTCAAAATACAGAAGCTCCATCCTTCCTGAGCATGTGCAAATGTTGATTTGTACTCAAAATTGGCTATATGGATTTGCTGAAAATCCTAGCGGTGAGTGTATGTTATTATTTTTAAAATTACTTTACATTAAATTATTAATTATAGACTAGTTGTTTGATTGTATTTCAATTTCTTGTGATAGATGAAATTGTTGAAGATATTTTTGGTCATGAGAGAATTGATGAGTCTAAAGTTGTAGAAGATGTTGAAAGTCTTCAACATTAATGTTGAAGATATTTTTGGTCATCAGTGATCTGTATTCATTTGGTAAAGACAACGTAAGTTTAAACCTGTTGTTGATTTGTCATGCAGATTTTGAAACCAGCTTTTACAATAATCGTTGATCATGACATGAGATGCCTTTTGTTGTTGATTCGTGGCACACATAGTATCAAAGATACTCTAACAGCTGTTACAGGAAATGTGGTACCATTCCATCACACTGTTGTTCACCAAGGTGGGGTTAGAGATTTGGTTTTAGGTTATGCCCACTGTGGAATGGTTGTTGTTGCTAGATGGATTTCAAAGCTTGCAACTCCTTGTCTCCTTGAAGCACTTGGCCACTACCCTGATTATAAAGTCAAGGTAAAGATATTGATTTTTTTTATAATGTTCCATGCCCTTTGACTAAATAATCCTTCTAACACGGTTCCCTGTTAAACCATAACATCATTTAAATTTTATGAATATCATTCAAACATGCATGGCTAGCAGATTGTACTCATCACGTCATGGTTTTTCTTCCTTGTCTTCATTAATCTTGAATTTACAACAAAAGTTTTTATTAAATAGTTAGTAGATGTTTCTATTGTTTCTTGTATAAGTTTTAAAATTCATATTATGTAGATTGTTGGGCACTCTTTGGGTGGAGGTATTGCAGCAATTCTAACTTATGTGTTGAGAGAGAGAAAGGAACTGTCTGTCGCTGCATGTGTTACATTTGCTCCAGGTCAGTGTATCACGTTGTGTCAATATGATTCTTCAATTTATTTTCAAAGCGAGAGGGCAGTATTCTGGAGCACTTTGGAATTAATACTGGTTCATCATAATTAAATATCTTAATGTCATTAATTTTTTTTAAATAAATTGTTTGTTTGCAGATATTCAGTAAAAAAGTTCATGCTTGTTGTTGATTGCCTTAGTTGCTTTGCTTTATTTTTGAATTTTTTTTTCTGTGTCTTGTTATGCTCGAAAATAGAAAGTTGATGCCATCCTTTTACCATCGATTGTGTCCTTTTTGTTTCTATTTTAAAATGCTTCCTGCTTTGCATGTTTACTTTGTTCTTGATTCATAATAGGTTATATAGTTTTGCAACAAATTATTCTCAATCAGTGTTTATGTTAATGTGGTGGGGGCAACAGGACACAGGACAGGGGGATACTTAGCTTTATTACACTTTTGGTTCAGTTTATTATGGAAAAATACACACTCTTTGTTTAGGATTTAATAGGTTTATTTTATGGTTATGTTGGATCAGTTTTAAGGGGGCGTTGTGAACAGTATATGCGAATTTGTAATTCTATATGAGTTTACTATAAACTTTCTCTGGGTAGCTGATAAAGGGGATGAATTAAGTATGATTTGGCTATATGGTTTTGGAAAGGAAACAAATGGGGTAGTGATCTGGTTATGTTTTTTTCCACTAATTTTACTTAAACTGTACATTTATTTTTCCTTTGTTCTGTAGCTTTTTGGTATCATCCACCTTTCTTGCTTGTGTTTATTCTAGTTGCTGGTTTAGTTTATCTAAATTTAAATGACATTCTCATCATGCACAGGACCAAAGCATCTTTGCCAGGATTTANTGTTTATCTAAAAATCGCAGTGCCAGTTGGAGCAACAGAATGGAAAAGTTGGAGTGAGTTTGGGAATGAGATTGTTGAGAGGGAGAAGATAGCTCCTCTGATAACAATTTGAAAGATGTAATTCATGAAATGATTGAGTGTGTTATTACATTTGTTAAGCTTTAGTGTTTCCTTTGGTGTTGTTGTCTACTGTGTAGTTATTATATTGTTAAGTTTTAGTGTTTCCTTTAGAGGTTATTTACATTTGATTGTTTTAGAAATTTGGTAAAAAGAAAGGCCCACGGGCTGGCCCTAACCCATAGGGCTTTGGGGGTTTCTGGCCCTGTGGGCTTTTCCAATAAAATATTTTTTGGCCCTGTGGGCTTTCTTGGCCCCAACCCACATGGGCTAGGGCCAGGGTCTATCAAGTGGGCCAATTTGACAGCTCTACCTATTATAACGTACAAAAGTATGTACGTCATAGCTCGTTTTTGTACGTCATAAAATATGATTTTTGTACTAGTGTAAACACATTTAGGTAGTCATTTATGAAATTTGTTTTCATTTAAAAGAAGATTCTTTTAGTTCTTGTTATAAAACATAGGTTCTTATTAAAAATTGAGATCTCTATGGTGAATCTTTCTAAATTTATCAATTTGTTAGTTTGTGGTGTTTATTGATTGGTGATTTCGACAAGTGTACCGAATTGTTCAAACAATAGAAAATCGTAAGGCCAAATATAGTTTTCTCAAGAGACTCGTAAAACTATAAAATTATGCAATTAACAACTCAATTAGACTCAAGAACAACACATCAAATTTTCAAACAAGCACAAAGAAGATAAAATTACAAATAATTACAAGGTTGGACTTTGGTAGTGAATTAAGAATGGAGAAAGGTTAGCAAGGTTGGACTAAGGTTAGGTTTCACCACTTTCACTCTTGTGCATAAAAAAATTATCTCCTCTTCATCAATTACTAATGTCAACCATCAAAACTTATCTAGCCCTAATTCCTTAGGTGAAAGAGCCTAGATCTCCTATTAACAATCAACCTCATGATCAATTAATAATAAAACCAGCATTAAGAACTAAGATCTTAAGATAACCAATGAATCATGTTTCGTCCTACAATCCATGCCCACTGGGCCTCTTGTTTCAAATCTAGATCACAAGATACATTCCCACACCCCATGAATCCGTAAATTAAGCCATGAACGTTCCCATTACAGAAAGCATTAAGTTTGGAAACAAGAAACTAGCAATTGAAAGAACATGCATATATATAATCAAACCCTTTAACAAATACACAAGAATTCAATAGTTACATCTATTCATAACAAGATGAATTCAATTCTCAATTTCCATGGAAGAACCTAAAGCTTACAAACATAGATCGAAGAAAAAGGAGACTCAAGGAGGAGAAAAGGATGTTCCCACGTGCCCCAAGCCCTCCATGAGCTCTTGAAGTGAAGTCGTGCCTCCACACCTTCGTCCTTGAACTTTTGGTAGCATTTTGTCTTCTAAAACTCCCCATGAACTTCGTTCATGACACTTTTAATGAGAAATCATTTAGTGCCAAGTCATTGGGCGAGTCACTACAGCTCGCTGGGCGAATGCCCAAAAGTGTGGCTCCCTAGGCAAGCAAAAATCCATTAGCTAGGCGAGTAGCCAAAACTTGTTACTCGTTGGGCGAGCTATTCCACTTGTTGGGCGAGTAACTATTCACTATTCATCTGGCATTGTTCACGCATTGACCAGAACTGTTCACGTGTTAGCTAGCACTGTTTGTTGATAGGTGGAGCTATACCCACCTAAATATCTATGTTTTTTAAGATGAACAAAAGAATATTTTATGGTTTCTTGCACAACAAATGGCATAACAATTGCTTTATATTAATCATGTTTGTGCTTGAGATGTTTGATGTATGTATTCATCATGTGTAAATGAATCATAAGCTTATATAATCTGTTAAATACACTTTATATAAACTGTTAAATTTCTCTAGATATCAATATATGTTTAACAGGGGAAAAACAATTGTGTAGTAATCGATTACATTAGTTGTATAATCGATTAAAACACGTTAAGCCAACATGTGTTTGATAAGTGCAATGATATGTTTGGAATAGAAATTGATTTCAATATTTGCTTAAGTGTTGAACATAACCGATTACATAAGTTTCCTAATCGGTTAAATTGTTTATCTTGTGAAAATCAATTTCATTTAAAGCCTTAACTCTCTATAATAGTCATTTGAATTTGTTGTTGTCTTGTATGAATTACATAATCGATTGCATGCGCTGTTTAATCTGTTAAATCTTAAACAGATGCAAAACTGTTAAAGCAGAAGGAAAAGGTTAATAAATTACATTATTTACGTAATCAATTAAAGTGCGTCAGGATTCAAAATTCCTATAAATAATTGTCTTGCGCACTGTTTCAATACAATCTTATGAACTATCAATTTCATAACTAACATTTTGGTTGAGTATTGATTGCAGTAGTGTCTATGAATAGTCTTGGAAAATCAAATATCACATTTTGGTTAATCATCAAGGTTCTTGCAAGAAAGCTGAGCCGAAAGAGTTCTGATCAATTCTGCACTGCTAGTGTACTATTGTGAAGATCAGCTTCAACATTTCCAATCATAGGATTGTGTTCCTGTTCGATTTAGACAAGAGGAGAGAACAATGGTGTTCTTCATTGAGAGTTGGGATTGCTCTCTGTTTTTGTAAGATTGTGAGGGTGTTCACATCTTGTTGTTGTAAGTGATATTGAGTGGGTAAGGAGAGTGCATTGAGAGGGGATATCTCTGTATTCTTGCTTGTATACTCTATCATTAAAGTGGAATTCCTTCAACTATAAGGTTGTTGAACGAAGACTGGGTGTAGGCTTGGCCGAACCGGTATATATCATTGTGTTGATTTTTCTCTCCTTTCTCTTTTATTGTTGATTCATTATACTTGTTTATTGATTTCAAGAAAACTCAAATATTTTGAAAAGCTTTTGAAAAGAACAATTTTTTAAGCAAAATCCACTACACAATTTCTTCTTTTTGAGTAATGTTCCAGTATGGGGTCGAGTCAATTAATCCCTACACAATTTCCCTATGCGGTCGGTCGTTATTCCTCGCATCCACCTTGAATCTTGTTCTCCTGTTGTCAGTCGTCCTCTCCTTCGTCTTCTTCAGTTCAAATCCGTTAGGGAGGGTACCTGCCAAAGGTCCTCTGATGCTAAAGTCAGTACAATATTCGTTCGGTAATTCACAAGTTGTATTAAATGTGTAATTAATGAACCTGCCTACCTCTTACCTTTGACCTATATTTATAGGGCTGGTCATGGGCCTTGGATTAAGGAAACCTTAATCAGGGCCCAATAACCTCTTAATCTCCTTTTATCTTAATTGCATTTGGTAACCTACCTGGCATGACCGTCTCGTCTGTTGTGGCCACCCAGTCTTCCTAATGTTTGGAAACTGTTCGTACCGGACGGACGAGGTATCCCGATACAAGTAAGATTGGGAGAGAAGGAAGTTACAATTAACATGTTATAATTACTTCAAGTTTTTCTTGCTTGAAGTGAAAGTTCTGAGGCTAAAGTAACCTATTTACTCTGATAGATTTGTGACAGCATTTTTGTAACAGTTATAATTAAAGTAACAAAAAAAAATCATTAATTACTCGTATAATTTGTGATGTCTTTTAGTGAAAAATCTTAGCATCATATAATATAGTTATTATCGACTTGAATCACTAATATCATATAATATAGTTATTATCCTTAGTTTAAATTAGGTTTTATGATTGTGTTCTGCATTCTGCTTCCTTTCCTCATATTGCATCCGCGTGCCTGCTTGCCTCTTTGCATTTCCAAGGAAGATATTCAAAAATTTTCTCTCGACTAGGACACACACTGTAATATACTTCTAAAATCTCTTCCAGTTACCTCTTTTCAGTAGGGTTTTGGGTTTGGGATGAAATCAATTTTTGAGTTTGGTTTTCTTAGGGGTTTAGGTTACTTTGTGTGTTTGGGGGTTTCATAATGCCTGGAATATTTCCTTTGCAGCTGTAAAACTAGAAGAAACAGAGAATCAGTTGGGGGTTTTGTAGAGAAGAAACTCTTCTAGATCTTTTCTTTGGTCGAATTTGGACCACCCCTCAAAGAAATGTTCAATCTTGTTTAGATTTTAGTGGCGGGTTTCGCAATTGAAGCCCTGCAAGTTTAATAGCAGCTAGATTTTAACATGGGTACAATATGAGTCTATTCTGAGTTCAAAAATGGACAGTCTCCGAATTTTTCTGTTTTGTTTTGTTTTGGACTAAAATTTATGTTGATTCAGTACAACTTTGCTCATTTTTCACTATGAAAATTTCATGTCTGGTATTGTAGGTATGTGCTGAAGAAAATTCGCTTGTCCAAACAAGCTGACAAATCCAAAGTGACAGCACAACAAGAGGTTATTTCTTTCAATGCATATATTCAGTGTCTGCCAGCCGATTATTTATTTGGTGGTATTATTTTCTCATATAATTTTACTTTCTATCCAATTGATATGACTTGCTAATTTTTCGTGCAAATTATTAACATTGTTGTTTTTGGTTCTGCCTTTAACTTTTGTTGTTTCTTTTTTGAAATGGTTTTTAATTTGTCCCGTAACCAAAGAATACATAGTAATAATGATAGACCCATTTCTTACTTTCTTTTAATTTTTTAGTCTTCCATGTCGTTCAACTGAAACTAGTTAATTTTTTTTTTCTTTTTATCGACAAATGTTAATTGTTAGTAACTTGTGTTTCTCAATATCTTTTTCTATTTGTCATGATAATTTATGAACATGTCACAGTTGGTTATACTTCGTTTCTGCTATGCATAAACCGGTCATCTGAATGGAAGTAGCATACCTTGTGCACAGAATCAAAAAGCCTAGAAACGTACTAGTAGACTCAAATTAAATTTGGTTTCATTTTATGGAGTGTTGTAGGGCCTCTTCTACTGTTCTAGATGCACCTGATAGCTAAACTAAATTACCCTTATATTGTGGAGTACAAAGATGCTTGGGTGGAGAAGGTAAGATACAATCGTTCTTTCTTTTCCTTTCGTTTTCAGTTTTGAATTTTCAATTGCACTTTCTTATATTGCTAAAAAATAAGTTTGGAGTTCAATAGAATTTATAAGCTTAATTAAATGTTGATGAATCCTTACAAATGTTATTTTTATGTTACGAAGGAGGATTACATATGCATTATAACCGGCTATTGCGAAGGGGTTGACATGTAAGTATGGTTATATCTATTAGCAGCACAAATTGTTTCAAGCATAAATTAAGGATCTGACCTATTCATTATAATACCATGGTTATATCTATTAGCAGCACAAAATGTTTTAAGTATTATTTAGATTTTTTTTACAATTTAATTTGGATTTTTTTTATTTAAAAACTTATAAAATAATTTTTTTTAAATATTTGCGGGTTGAAAACAGGTATCTGCGGATCGAAAAAATCCACAAAATTTTTAAGACGGGTATCCAACGAATAGCGGGTCGAGTTGCAGGTTAGAGTTGTCAAAACGGGTAACCCAGTCCGACCCGGCCCGGCCCACCACGGGTTGGTCATTTAGTGAGCCAACCCAACCCAGCTCATTTATTAGCGAGCCAGAAAAACTTGAACCCGGACCAACCCACCACGGGTTGGTGGGTAAACGGGTTGGTTCACTAACCCATTTAATTACATTTTTTTAAAATAAAAAAAAATACAAACTTTCTGTAATTTAAATTTAAACAAATTTCACTCCCAAAAAATTATGTTAAAGACAATTCAAAATAATAATAAAAAGTACAATATAATCCAAATGTCATCCAAAAACAAACACAAAAAACATACAAATAAGTTTCTTATATTCATCATTTTTTGTTCCTTATTCAACAACATCAACAAAAAATTAATAGTTTAATCTGTAACATAATTTCTCAAATTCAAAGATATCAAAAAGAGTTTGTTCAAATAATATATACTCAAATTGTTTAAATAAAATGAATAAAATCTGATACAAGCATGTCAGAACATGAAAAAAATCATTCAATGTCTTCAAATCCCCCAGAACAAGAAACAAATTCGCAAACCCCTATTTTTGTCATTATAGGGTTTTTGAAAAAAAAAAACAAAAAGAGAAGTTAGAAAACAAAAATGTGGAGAAAAGAGAAGCAAAAAGGAAGAGTGTTTTACCTGCTCCTCCTTGAAGAATTTGAGTGAAGTGAGAGTGAGAGCACCGTCAGATGAGAGCAAGTACCGTGACAGTGATTTGTGAGAGCAGAGATTACTTCTTTGGTATACATAGTGATTGAAAAAAGTATTTTATTTTTTAGGGTTTCATAAATAAAATAATAAATTAAAAAAATAAAATTATGTAGGTGGGTTGGTGGGCCAACCCGGCTCACCACGGGTTCAACCCGCATGAGCCGGGTCTAAATGAGCCGGGTTGAAATCTGACCCGCATATAGGTGGGTTGTATTTTTCAAACCCAATCCGGGCCAAACCCGTGACGGACGGGGTTGGCCCGCGGGTTGTGACCCATTTTGACGGCTCTATTGCAGGTAGACACTATTCGTACCTGACCCGACTTGACCCATTTCCATTCCTATATACTTCAATATTTTTATAACAATTGTTATGATGAACTAGTTAGGAACAATAATTGATTTCATTTTAAGATTCATTAATATTATTTACTAATTATTACTTTTCATAAACTTTAGAATTTTGTCATAGGTGAAAGTTTGTCAGAGAGATTATTGTTGTAAATTCATCACAATTGTTTTAGTCATAATTAAGTTGTTTTGGTATTAATTGGTATTCCATAATTGTTATTTGTCTACTTCCCAAAATTTATACTAACATTACATATAACACTTGACAAGGTTAAATAAAGAAGTTTACTAGTCATTTTATAAAGATGATAAATACATGAGAGAATAATAAAATTTCACATTAAAATACAACAAATGAAACAAGGAGATCAAGGTTCTAATATAGAGCATATTTTCTGTAAAGATAAACTTCACATCTTATTCCACTGTCGCACAATACCTTTAACACACAAGTTATATAAAAAAAAAAAACGAACAACGACAACGGTGAAATATGATATAAAAACCGTAATCACACAATTTATTGTACAAAAACATTTTTTTCGCACATTATAATGACTAAAATTTAATTAAGGTTTGATGAAATAGGAAGAGGATTATGAGAAACGGGAACTAAGACTAGATCTGTTTTCCTTCTTGAGAAGGCTCCCAAGTATTCCTTGTTTCCATGTGGAATTTCCCAATTAAATAGTAAAGTAGATGTGCAAGACAAAGTTCAATGATATTTATCTCAAAAGAAATTCCAGGACACGTTCTCCTTCCAACACCGGGTATATGCAAAATTATCAAACTCGCGAGTTTACATAAATTTGTGAGAGTCGAGTAAACTCGATTCGTAAACTCGTAAGAATTTACTTCAGATGAATACTATATAAATAATATCTTAATTTAAATAAGTCTACAAAATTATATAACTTTAAATAAATAAAATTTATAGATATATAGTTCATAAAAATAAATGTTGTAAAACATAAATACTTGGATTATTGTCATTAATTTTGATGCATTTCATTAAATATATAATAAAAAAAGACCAAACGGCCTTGTTTCTCTTAATTTTTTTCCTTTCAAGCTTGTAGAATCGCTCTGATCTCACAATTAATTCTAGCGAATTTATGCAGAAAAGAGTTTACTTCTGAATTAACTCGGCATGTCACGTAAACTCGTAAGAGTTTAAGAGTTAACTCGAGAGTTTAAGAGTTAACTCGAGAGTTTGAGAAACATGGGTATATGAATTCATGATGGAAGCCTTTATAATCGATTTCACTGTTCATGAATCTCTCGGGATAAAACTTATCTGGATCATTCCAATTATCAGGGTCTCCTGTGTTGCCCATGCATTTACTATCACTTTGGTCCCAGCAGGCATTGTATACCCTTTCACCTCACAAGTTTCTCTACATTCCCTTGGAAGAAGAAGAGGGGTAAGAGGGTACAATCTTCACAGGTACCATGTTTTTTAGCAAGTTCTCTGAAGCGATGATGTGGCAGAGAGCCAACTAAGTGGTGTAAGCTTCCAATGACAGGAAGCTTCCATGGCCCTGGGGGAAGCTTCAATCCTTTCACTGAGGTTTTGGATCTGTTTCTCACTTTTAGAAACTGTGAAACAAAAAGGATGAAACTCGGTAAATATAGAAAAAAAGGGTAAGAATGAGATCAAGTGATCATACATTATGAATTTCTATGGCAACTGAACATTATGAGAGTGAAAGGTTTATATAGAACTTTTGCTCCACACTATAGTATCATCAATAATTTGTTGTTTAAGATATTAAAAATACTTTAGCTTCTATTTGTTTCCTTCATAATTTTGTTTTCCTATTTAAAATATATATCATTACAACTTCCTTTCTTAAACTTTAAGTCAAATATTATCTATTGCAATATATTCAAGTAAAAGAAAATTCTCTCACCAATACTTTTAGGTTTGAAAAATATTCAATAAATAAATTATACTACTTGAAAAAACTAGAAACAAATGATGAAAAACTTAACTTGGATAGAAGGTTGTCTGTTTAGGAAAATGTATAACGAGATAGTTAAATGCAGCAGGAATTTTATGTGGTGATTATTATGAGCAAGAACAAAAACAAGAGAGAAAAAACCAAACTAAAAGGAAATAGAGTGTGAAACTTAATAAATAGATTGAATAGAGAGGATGATACTTTTAAAAAGCATAAACAAATTTAAAACTTGATATCAGAAAAAAAAAAAAAAGACAAAATAAAAGAATAGGTCGAAGGAAAAAAATGGTAGACAAAGAAAGAGCCAAAATGGTAGTGTATTTACTGCTATAGACATTTCACACCAAATTTAAGGTTAAAAGCTTACTCAGTTGGAATTTGACACTGAGGGTATCTTTTTCTTAGAAACTTTGCAAGTGTGATAGATCTCAATTTACTAAATAAATAATAAAACTCATTCTGACTAAGAAGGAAGATAATTAAACGGTATCGTAAACTTCAAAAGATGAAAAAAAACTGAGAGCTCAGATGTGTTAACATTCGTCTGAAAGGTTCAGAGATGTGTGGTAGACCCATCTATCACAGTAAACACAATGTCGTCACAGCTCAACGGAGTGCACCAGCCGGGAATCGAACCCGGGTCTGTACCGTGGCAGGGTACTATTCTACCACTAGACCACTGGTGCTTTTGAATGATAAATTCAAATGAAGCAACTAATTAAATAGTATACAGTGATGATAAAATAGTATCATATCATTTGTTGAAAATTTTCCCAATCTTCACCAAATCTATCTCACTCACACTTATACTAACTTTCTCTCTCCCATAACACCTAAAATCTTTATCATACTTTTTTTTTTCAATTTTCTCAAACTTGGGTTTTTTTTTTCACCTTCATTTCAAGATTTGTTTTTCTTAGTGTAGTCAAAATTGTCATTCTATCCAACCCAACTCGGTCCACTGTGGGACTAGTTTACTTAAGGTTTAAACCTTTTTTTGGTCCCTAAGTTATAAGCGGATGTTCAGTTTAGTCCTCGTTTTTAAAAATGTAAATCTTTGGTCCCTAAGTTATAAAAAAATGTATCAAATGAGTCCTTTTTTGACTTGAAATACTGTTTTTGGTTGTTTCTTAACAACTGCTACATCTTTAGATTGCTCTGATTTGTTTCTTAATAATAATAGCACTTTAGATTGCTCTTTATACTTTGACCATGAACATAAAAAAAGGACTCATTTGATACATTTTTTTATAACTTAGGAATCAAAGGTTTACATTTTTAAAAGCGGGGACTAAACTGAACATCCACTCATAACTTAGGGACCAAAAAGAGGTTTAAACCTTTACTTAATTACAATTTTTTTTAAATAAAAAAATTACAAACTTTTTATAATTCAAATTTAAATAATTTTCACTCCCAAAATGATGTTAAATTCAAGACAATTCAAAATAATAATAAAAAGCACAAAATAATCTTTTTTGGTATACAATCACGGTAAGTGAGGATAGTATTTTTTAGGATTTTATAAGATAATGAATTAATAAAATAAAATTAGGTGGATTGGTGAGCCAACCCGACTTACCACAAATTCAACCTAGATGAGCTGAGTTTAAATGAGTCGGGTTGAAAATTAACCCTATAAAAAATACATTTTTTTCTTAACCTAATTCGACTCGAACCCGTGGTGGGCCTGTTGGCCCGTGAGTTGTAACCCATTTTGATATAGTTTTTGGTTTAATCATTTCGGACATCCCTACTGGATCATGTCAAATAGGTCCTTGTATGGTAAATGGTCTCAATTAGGTCCCTTATTGTGAAAAATTGAATCAATTTAGATCTCGTTGTTAGTTTCATACTAACACCGTTAAAGGAGGTGACACGTGCCACTTCGTGGTTTTTTTGAATTTTTTAATTATTTTTAATTAATTTTAGGCTTAATACCTCCCTTGGTCCTCGTATTTGTGTGAAAATCTCAGTTTGGTCCTCAAGTTTTGAACTGTCTCAATTGGGTCATAATTTTTGTAAAAATGCACACATTTTACCCCAACCGTTAACTGATCTCAAACAACGTTAAGTTTAGCTGACGTGGTATGCTGACGTGTTGGCTTAATCCCTTCTTGGTCCTCGTATTATGTGAAAATCTCAGTTCGGTCCTCAAGTTTTGAACTGTCTCAATTGGGACATAATTTTTGTAAAAATGCACACATTTTACCCCAATCGCTAACTGATCTCACTGTGCCACATGAAACACTGCTTATTTTAAAAAATAATTCATATAATTAAATAATACACGTTAGCATGTACTCTGGCTACCACATCAGCTAAACTTAACGTCGTTTGAGATCAGTTAACGATTAGGGTAAAATGTGTGCATTTTTACAAAAATCATGACCCAATTGAGACAGTTCAAAACTTGAGGACCGAACTGAGATTTTCACACAAATACGAGGACCAAGAAGGGATTAAACCAACACGTCAGCATACCACGTCAGCTAAACTTAACGCCGTTTGAGATCAGTTAACGGTTGGGGTAAAATGTGTGCATTTTTACAAAAATTATGACCCAATTGAGACAGTTCAAAACTTAGGACCGAACTGAAATTTTCACACAAATACGAGAACCAAGGGAGGTATTAAGACTTAATTTTATTTATTTTTATTTTTTAAAATAAAATTAAAAAAGGCCATGTGTCAAACTGATATTGTGCCACGTGGCAATGACAGTGTGACATGCCACTAACAGTGTCACATGTCATTGCATTAGTCTCAATTTTGTCCCTGTATTTTTATTATGTCTCAATTTGATCCTGTATTTTTATTTTGTCTCAATTTAATCTTAATTTTTAAAATTAAACAATTTTGTCCCTCCTCAAATTCAAACAAAATTTAAAATTTATATAAATCTTATATATTTTTATTAAAATTGATATTTTTATTAAATATTTTTAACAAGATGTATTCACACTTAAGGGTGGTGTGATTACATGGAGATCAGCCAGGCAAACTATTATTGCAAGATCAACAATGGAATCTGAGTTTGTTGCTCTTGAGATGGCTGTTAATGAGGCTGAGTGGTTGAAAAACTTTTTAGCGAACATTCCACTAGGAATGAAACCAACCCCATCAGTATCAATACACTGTAATTGCCAATCGGCAATAGCTATAGCTAAAAACAAGAATTACAATGGAAAGAATAAACATATACAATTGAGACACAATTTGGTGAAGCAGCTACTAAAGAGTGGAACTATTTTCATTGATTATGTGAAGTCAGAACGGAATCTAGCGGATCCTCTGACAAAACCCTTGGGAAGACAAATGATATTAGAAACATTGAGGGGAATGAGACTTAAGCCACTTGCAAACAAACAAGTGATTGGAGATCCCATGAATAAGGTTCATATGGGTAAAAACAAGTCACTTGTTAGTTCTAATAACACTAAATTGATTTTAATCAATTATGTCCCTTCCTATGGTGTGTGTGAAAGTGTTAGAGACTGCATTATTGAGAGGCTAAACTTTTTCATTAAAATTCTATGCGGTGAAAGAATTTTAGCTTAAACAAAGTTTTTAATGATTTTCATATCCCTTATGGGTGGTGTATGATTTGCAACATACATTTGATGAAATCACCTATATGAGTGTCAAGTGGGACCGCTTGCATGAGATCTTAGCATGATCTCTAGAGCACTCATGAATATCAGGCACGTGCATGGCCTAGTAAGCGCAACACAGCGATAACAACAAGGATTGTGGGGGTGTATTGTGATTGATAAACCTCTAACACACGTCAAGTGTCTTTGGTTCATATAGCTTGCTATACCAACTACACTGTGTGTTAAGTATCTCAATCTAAGACTGGTTCATATAGCTTGCTATACCAGCTTTGATGCATTACATCCTATGAAACCCAGAATAAAAGTTTTTTTTTTTTATGTTTGAACTATTTGAGTCAAATACTTTCTCTCAACTTCTTTTGCAATATGTGGGGGATTGTTGTAATATTGCAAAAGATACGTTGGTTTTAGAACGTTTCACAACGTTCATATTCTTTTATTAATTGGCAAATGATAATGTTAATATGTCAACGTTCAAAAATGTTAATGTGAATTAATTTTCCAATGTTAAAATCACTAATTGTTTTTAATTTCTTTTATTTCTTTTATTCTTTCCTAGCTCTATAAATAGAGAGCTCTACATCCATTCCAAAACACACCAAATTCATTCTTTCTCATTCTTCTCTTTTATGAGTTTCTTTTATTAGTTCTTTTCCTCTTCTAAAATTATTCTGGGTTATTTTTATACTTTGTTTAGAGTTCTTTGCTAGTTCTGAGATCCTCAGAAATTCTGAGAAGTTCCTGTTGTATTCTGGGGGACTTGCGCAACACACCGCGGATAAGTTCTTAAGGACAGTGACTTTACACGCCTCAGGAAATATTATTTTGTCAGTTTTTTACAACACTCTTAATTTGACTGAACAATATATACAATATATAATGTAAAACCAAGAAGAAGCTGGCCTGTGGTTAGAGTTGGAAGACTACAAAAAGAATACCCAATAGGGTTAGTTATAAATGGCTAGAATATGAAATAATAATTAGAGGTTTTAATCATAAATGATCAAGTGTTAATAAATACTTGGTAGGAAAAACCACGAATAATTATAACTCAAAAAAAACTTGTGTGTACTTCGCATCAATAATCTACCTTGGTTAATAGTTAGAGGTAATTTATGGTATTAAATAAACTAGTATAAAAATATTTAGTTATCCTTTCTCTTATCTTGTTAAAATTGCATGTTATTAAATTGTACTAATTTAAACAAAGAGAAATGTCTCTAAACTTTGTTTGTGAAGATCCTTGTCAAACTATCTAATTAATATAAGTCTATCATCATATTACACACCAAATGATACTCGTAGAAAACTAGTAAAAGTTTTTAAAACACAATTTAACTTTATCTTATTATGCTTTACTCATTTTCTACAAGTTATAATCATGTCTAAATGAGTGTAACAACAACCCTCTTAACCTATGGTTTGGGTTTGAACACCATGGTGACAACTAAGATGTCTTTTTCTAAATGAGTTGTTGGAAAAGTGTAATCTTTTGAGTTGAATTGTATATGAAGGATGAACTTTGCAAGAATTTCAAATGGAAATTCACTTGTAAAAAAATTTATGACACATAAATGAGAAAAAAATTCAATTATGAGATTATTGTCAGGGAAGACAAACAAACTCACACTCACATATGTTTAAACCTATCTTGATTTGGAAAGAAAATATCTCGATTGCTTAATCACATATATGAATAATACTCAACATTTTAAATTAAACATGATAGAAAAACGAGTTTAAATATTTATCTAGTTTTTATTTAGATAATCATTTATGCTTCGATAATTTACTTTCCTTTTATAATTTACTTGACATTTATATAATTATTATTCTATAATCTACTTAAAAAATATTATGTAACTTTAATTATTCCTTTTTTTATATAGAAGGAAAGAAAATAAAACTTCTTTTGATATTTAGTTCATGATTGTTTTATCAGCAAAATAAATTTATAATATCATATTTTTATTGTATTATCTTTATGAGAAAATTAATTGTAGAGTTAAAATATGAGAATATTCATTATTTAAAAAATGAAGATAACATACAAGTTTCATATACTTATAAAATATTGTAAACAAATATATGTATGAATTTATATATCAGGTATGAAAATAGATATACACAAATCCATATCTCACACTGTAAGGTTACAATATCTAACCATAGAATTATAAATATTATTATGTAAACTTTTGAACATTCACACATAAATATAATCTTAAAATAACGAATGAGGATTGAACTGTTAAATTATGATTTATTAAATTAACATATAGTATTAAGTAATGAATGAGTTGTGCTTTAAATATAATAACATCCGTCGATTATTTTTGGTTTGTATTGATAAATATATAAATATAATAATGTACAAGAGTGAAACAAATGTTTTAATATTTATTAAAAACTAAAAACCCATGAATATGAAGTTCTTTTGTATGCTAATAAAAGCATTAATGGGGGATTGATGAGTTTGAAAAATAGAATAAAAAAATTGCTAAGAGAAAACGCCACTGTAGTAATAGCAGTATTGGTATCAACATGACACACGCACAAAGAATGAACGGTCACGATCACTTGTTCTGTGTTTGTAGGGAATCAATGAGTGGCGTTGGATGCATCTGCATGGGGATCCATGATTTCGAAAGAAACCAAACAAGTAGTAACAACCTCGCGTGCATATTATTGCTTTATGGTTTCATTGTTTTCTTCAAACTTCGTTTTTGGTACTGGTTTGCGCGTGTCCCTTCCTGCTCTGCATGTACATTTACACGCACACCTTTTCTCTCTCTCCATTTCCTCTGAGAAAATCTTTCATTTTTTTTGAAACGGTACAGATTAAGATTCCCTTTCCTGCTTCTTACACCTTTCCCAAACACCCAAAATAATAATAAAATAACATGGTAATAATGAATAAACAATGACTTTCTCGCGTTTCGCACGAAGCAAACACACACTTATGAATGTGTATTCGCTCAAGTTTCAAACTTTCATATGTCAGACAGAAGATGGTGCCAACAAACACTGAACTCCAACTGAGAGAACTTGCAACCTTGTACTGTTCATCACTATTCCTCCCACTACACTTCCACATTCTGGTTAGGTTTTGGTTCTGCCTTCTTTCTTTCCTTTGAAACTCAAATGGGTTTTGGCTCTTTCTTTTAGTGGCGTTTTTAATTGTGTTGTGTTGTGAAGTTTGAATACAGCAATGAGGTTTTTTAGGTGTTGAAATGTGACTTGGGAAACATTTAGGCTTTATGTTTGATATTTAAAATTTTTAAATAAACAGATTTTCTTACATTCTTTAATCTGGGATCCTACTTGCCACCACTACCTGGTGTTTGTGCCCGGAATCTTGGCTCTGGCTGAGTTATTAAGTGTTTGCTATGTGGTTAGAAAACCACATTTCATTAAATGCGCTTTGAGTGAGTGTTTTGCTTCTTTTTATCTGGATTTGGTGAAGTGCTTACTTGTTTGTTGAAGCAAGGATCACTGCTGGATCTATTTGTATGAGCTCAAGGTTTGATCTTTTTTACCATGGAATGCTCAGATACTAAGCCAGTGAAACCCAACTCAAATAACATATCAGAAATGGTCTGCAAGTTTGCCAAAGTTTGTAGATTGAAGTCTATTGGGGTGTTTTCCTCTGAAATCCCCAATCTCCCTCACTTGCACAGACCCATTTGCAATGAGACTCCTTTGAGTGAAAACAGTAATGAAGAGAGCAAATGCTATCACCAGAAAGTGCACCCCCACCCCATTGAACTGCCAGCCAAGGAGAAGGCTTGTGCTGGTTTGGAGGTCACGAGGAAGATATTTGATGCTGTTTCAGCTCTGAAATTGGCATACCTTCAGCTTCAGCAGGCGCATATCCCTTATGACCCTCTGAAAATAGTTGCTGCTGATGACCTGGTTGTTGCTGAGCTTGAGAAGATTTGCAAGTTCAAGCGCGAATACACACAGAAACATTGCAAGAAAGCAAGGTTCAATGCCTCTCGTTCTGCTGCCATAATGGCTGAGATTGTGGCCAAGGAAGCACTGTTGGGGAAGCTTAAGTCTCAAAACAGTGCCAAAGATTCTGAGATTGTCCGGTTGCGGCGCCAGCTGCTGGATTTAGAGATAGGGAATAAAAATCTCACAGAGAAGATCAAGCAGATAAGTTTGGAGAAAAGGAGGGCAGGTTTTTTTAGTGTTACTGAGTTTCAGGATATCTTCAAGGCTGCTTCAAAGTCCATTCATGATTTTGCAAAACCAATGATTAGCTTGATGAAAGCTTCGGGTTGGGACCTTGATAGGGCTGCAAGTTCTATTGAGAATGGTGTTGTTTATTCCAAAAGGTGTGACAAGAAGTATGCTTTTGAGTCATACATTGCTCGCAGAATGTTTCATGGTGCTGCTTTAACATCTTATGATGTGAGTGATATTATGAAGTTTGATGACCCTTTTGATGCACTGATGGAGAATCCACATTCACATTTTGCCAAATTTTCTCAAGAAAAATACCTTCTCGTTGTGCATCCCAAAATGGAAGAGTCATTCTTCGGCAATTTGGATCACCGGACGTTTATAATGAGTGGCAAGCACCCTAGAACTGAGTTCTATCAATTGTTTGCTAAGATGGCAAAATGGGTTTGGGTTTTACTTGGATCTGCTCGGTCTATAGATTCTGCAGCAACCCTATTTTCCGTGAACAGAGGAAGTGCGTTCTCCAACTTGTACATGGAATCTGTTGAAGAAGAAAAGGAGAGTGCAATGGTTTCAGATGAAGAAAGAACGACCCACAAAGTTCAATTCATGATCATGCCAGGGTTTAAAATTGGAAAGATGGTGGTGAAGTCCCGAGTTTATGTGTCAAAATGTTCAAGCTAAATGGTGGCCTTTTTAACTGGTAATTCAGCTAACAGAACCACTTAAATTTTGTACTAGAGTTATTTGAATGGTACCTTAGCTAGTCAAGATAACCATGACTACTAGGTAATGCTAGAACCTTAAACCATCAGCTCTGTGTTGTAATCTTTTCTATTAATTAGAGACCTGATATTGCTAGTAGCTACAGTGGTCTTAAATTTCCTTACTGCTCTGTATTTTTCGTTTTAACCTTTCAAATTTCTCTATAAACTGTAAATAGGTGTTCATGTAAAACTGCTTTTCATGAATGCACTTTATTTTATTCGTAACATAGTGACAGTATGCTGTTATTGGTTTATTTAGGATCATAATGTGTTTTCATAGTTAAAATGCCATCATACTAGAGATTCATAATGGCCATACAAGTCTTTTTTACATTTTCATCCTAAAATGCTAATCTTGATTATTGCCAAAAGACAAGAAGCAAGAATTCAGTTTTTTCAAACAAAATCAAGAGTCTGAACTATGTAACACCATAGGTGTTGAGATTTTGGGATAGTCTTATTTCATCAAAACTGAGATAAATAAGTCAAGATGGATCATTTCATAAAAACTACTACACTTATAGATTGCACACATCCAATTTTGTGGGAACACTCAATTGAAAATTAATAAATCAATATCTATTTACTCTCGCACTCTCTCCTTATGCCTTCACTGGGAACTGTTACTGTCCCCAGTGCCAGGAGAAAACAAGTCCTTACAAAGCTCTCCATAAAATCTACTAACCAAATCAATGTAGACAGGACACTTAAGGTTCTTCCAACAATACAAAAGTTCCTCCACATCCATCAAGTCCCTGGTCTTCCCTTCTTCCACAATCATCTCCACCAAATAATTCTCAAAACTCCTGCAGGCATCTTCCACCTCTTGTCTCGAACCTTCTTCACTTTTCTCCACTTCACAAGCCTTTGTACAAGCCGGTGTAAGCGGCGAAGGAAAGAGTGGAGTTTCATGAACATTGGAGGGACTCCTGAGTCCTTGCACTGTGTTTGTGTGCTTAGATTTCTTTGGAGAACGAAACACTGATTGCAACAAAGAAGACATAGTTGTTGGTCTTTTGGGGAAGGCCTTAGGGAATGAGGACTTATGAGCTCGGAACTTGAGAGCTCTTATAAACACAGGCTTCTTGGGTTTAAGTCTGAAGAAGAATAGTAGCCTTTTGCATGGGTTGAGAAGCTTGGATTTAAAGACACCCAATGCTTTCCCTTTCATCTCTAACAAGCAAGAGAGGAGTGTTGTTGAAGAAAGTAGAGTGCTTTAGTGCACTACTACTATAGGATGGTGGCTTTTGTTGCTTGTGATCACTGTTATAGGTGGATGTTATGTTTGTTGGAACCTAAGCTGTTGTTAACTCGGAGAGATTGAGGTTGTGGTGTTGGTTAGAGAGAAAGAGGAGCAGTCTATTGGTGCGTTGAGAGGGTGTGAGGTCTTTAACAAGTTGTGCTTATTGTGTAGTTAGCTGGTGTGTGTGGGGTTCACGTCTTTCAGTGATGTGGCATTGGATAGAAATGGCATAGCAGTAGCATGAATATGTTACCACACAACTTACGCGTTAAGGGAATGAAGCAGTGCTGTCTTTAGCTGTACTATGAACATTCATTTGAGGAAAAATAACATTTTGATGATATTTTGACAACACTTTTTGACAACTTTTTTCACAACATTTTTTGACAACTTTTATGACAACGAGACACGTGTCATAACTTTAGTGGTCTATTTGAATTTATGTTCAAAAAATATTAAAAACGGACCAATTATAAACACGTATGCATTCTCAAAAAATTGTTAAAAAAGTGTTGTTAAAAGATGTTTTTCTTTTATTTATCTTCATGCTCATTCTAATATCTCTCATGTACTTAGTGTTAATTAGTAGGATTCTCCATTGTTCTGACTTCTAGGATAATATAAGCAAACATGGGAAAAATTTTAGATAAAGACAATGTTTTACGTCAAAAGCAAATTTGTAAAGATTTGATTCAAAATGGACAATATCTCATCAGTGTAGAAATTTATGTGTATATTGTATCTCTCTACAAAAATAGTCTTAACAAGATATATTGGTTTGATTGAAAGAAATTCTAAAAAAACTTAAACAAACGCATTCGTGCTTGTAATGATATGCTTGGCTGTTATAGCTAAGGATATTAGGTGATGGATTATTAGAGTTAGTGGAGTTGGTGGGTAAAGGGAATTTCGGCTGTGTCTTCAGTGTTGTCTGTTATTTTATTTTCCTGGCATTTTGTTGATCGATGAACAAAAAGAGACAAGTGAAATAAATTATTATATGTAACGAACGCTACTTTTTAGTAGTTTTGGAAATCATCAAAAGGTTAATTATGCTGAAATCAGGAAGGTTTTACTTCCTGTACCATGTACACTTTAATTTATTTTTATTTTTTTTTAAGAAATGACTCGTTTACTTTGTAAAAGTGATTTTTGGATAACATATTTTGGAAAAGTTTCGAAACAAACTTTTTAAAATAAGACTTTTAGAATAAAATTTCCACAACTCATTAAATAATTTTTGGAAAAAAAAAAACAAAGTAGGATTTTCAGAACAAAATTTTCGGAATGTGTGAAATATACTTCGGAAAACAAATTTCGAAATAAAAGTTTTGGAATGAACTTTTTGAAATGCGTATAATGTTTTTCTGGAACAGTTTTTAGGAATATTCTACATGAAATGTGTTTTGGAAAGAATTTTCTAAAACGCATAAAATACCTTATAGGAAAGTGTTTTTCTCAATTTTCTCTCTTGTACTTCATTTGCAAGTGTTTTTTTCTCTTTTTTTTTAGGGACGATGAAAGCGACAATGCCGGGAGTGGTGAGAATAGCGATAATGGTACTCTAGTTTTTTTTAGTGTGGTGGTGCAGTTATTGTGGGGGTGTTAAATTATAAAATTGGAACCATTTACAATCTTATTGGGCTTGAAATAAACTGTTTAAGGGGTCTGTTATTGGCACTCGGAATTTACAATTTGAATTTTCCCAATGGTTTGTTCTTATTTTCTTTGGACGTTTCATCTGCAATTCCAAGGATTTTATCTTGCATTTCCAATTTCTAGAAATGCCGTCATAATTAATGAGATTATTGTACTTTAAAAAATTTTGACCGAAGGAATTCAATGTGCAATGAATGAACAAATGTTGAATATATACTTCAGTTTCCACTCTCATCCATGTACCTATTTCATTTCAAAGAGATTGAGAGAGATTTGAGAGTGTTTTTGAGAGGTTGTTCGTGTTCGACGCAACTGGAGTGCTAGTGTTGTGTTGGTGGTTGGCATAGAGAGTTTTTTTTTTTTCTTTTTTAATATTCTTGCATCAGGTGTATGAATTTATAATAAAACTCTCATCGGATATTAAAATCCAATTAACAAGTAATCGGATGTTGAAATCCGATCGGTATTAAAATTTGATTTTTTTCTTTATTGGATTTTGATATATAATCGAGTGCGAATTAGATGTCAACATTCGAAGAAGAGCGAATTGAATTTGAAGAAAAAATATATTATGGGATATGAAAATCCAAAAGAGATAAAATTGAATCTTGAAATCGGATTCTCGATGTCAAAAAAAAAAAAAAAGAATAGTCAATCTATTATGTGTGTAAAAAAAACCTCCACTATATTTAGCTTATGCTAAAAATATAATAAAAAAAAATTATGAGTTACATGGGAGTCTATTGGTGCATGAGCAACGAATGACAGGGGTATAAAAAGGAAGAACATGTACGCAAAGTAACCCATGAGCACACCAGTAGCAAAAGCACTCAAGAGGAGAAGCCTAACAGAGGTAGAGGTCGTGGTGGGTTTAGAGGCAATCATGGCAGAGGAAGAGGAAGACAACCATTCAACAAGGCCACCATTAAGTGTTTCAAGTGTCATAGGCTAGAGAATTTCCAATATGAATGCCTTGATTGGGACAATAAAGTTAACTATGCTGAATTTAATGATGAAGAGGAAATTCTCCTAATGGCACACGAGGAGCAACAAATGCAAGAGGATGAACGGTGGTATTTTGATTCTGGTGGTAGCAATCATATGACAGGAAACAAAGCATGGTTTCTGAATTTGGAAGAAGAACATTCCAAGACAGTAAAACTTGGCAATGATACTCATATGACAATGGAAACAAAAGGTAGTATTCGGATGCATGTTAATGACATCGCCTAGGTACTAACTGAAGTATATTATATTCCTGAACTTAAAAATAATTTGCCGAGTACTAGACAACTACAAGAAAAAGGTTTAGCTATTTTAATTTCAGATGGCTCCTGCAAGGTGTTTCATTCTACAAGGGGTTTGATTATGAAAACCCATATGAGTGGGAATATAATGTTCTATTTTACAACATTTATGACTCAAACACAATCATTGTTTCTCCAATCAGAAACCAGTGAAGCTTATTAATGGAATTGTCGTTTTGCCCACCTAAATTACAAAGCATTGAGTATCTTGGCTGAAAAAGAAATGGTAATAGGCCTACCTGCTTTAGTCCATCAGCAGAAAATATGTTCTACATGTTTGGCTGGAAAACAATCCAGAAGTTCGTTTCCAAGTTACAGTACCAGGAGAGCATCTCAACGACTACAACTAGTATATTCATATATATATATATATATATATATATATATATATATATATATATATATATATGTGTGTGTGTGTGTGTGTGTGTGTGTGTGTGGGCTTATCCAACCAGTTTCACACAACAGTAAAAGGTACTTTCTAACATTCATTGATGATTTTACTAGGAAGACTTGGGTATATTTTTTGCATGAAAAATCAGAAGCATTAGCAAAGTTCAAGATGTTCAAGGCACAAGTTGAGAGAGAAGCAAGACTTCCTATACTCTCTTACGTACAAACTGAGGTGGAGAGTTTCTCTCTAATGAGTTTGAAGAATTTTGTCACACGAAAGGCATAGAAGACAATTAACAACACCTTATCATCCTCAGCAAAATGGTGTAATCGAACAAAAGAATAAAGCGATTATGAATGCAGTTCGTTCTATGTTAAATGAGAAGCATGTTCCCAAGGTGATTTGGCCAAAACCTGTCAAATGGTGTGTGCATATTCAAAACAGATGCCCAATAGCTGTTGTAGAGGATGTTACTCTAGAAGAAACCTGGAGCGGTAGGAAACCAGTAGTGAAACATTTCAGAATTTTTGGGTGTGTGGCCCATGCACATATCCCAGACCAGAAAAGAGTGAAGCTGGATGAAAAAAACAGAAAATGTATTTTTCTGGGCATTAGTGATGAGTCTAAAGCTTGGAGATTATGATGATCCAGCCACAAAAACTGTGATCATTAGCAAAGATGTTTTTTTAGGAAAAAGAAAGTTGGAACTGGAGCAGTTTGAAGATAGAAACTCAATAAGAAGAGATAATTTATGAAGTAGTAAATGACAGTGCAACAGAAAAAATAGCATTTGATGTTGATACCAGTGAAAACAGTGAAGAAGGCAGCAGTGCAAACCTGGACAATACCCCAACATGTTCATCTCAAGGAAGGAGTGCACGAGTAAGAAGAGCACTTAGGTGGTTGGTAGACTATGATACAAGTGCAAGTTTGCTAGAAGAAGAAAATTTGGCAGCCATGTTGCTGACTGAAATTGACCCAATGTCATTTGAAGAAGCAGTTAGAAGTACACATTGGAAAAATGCTACGATGAAAGAAATAGAAGCTATAAAGAAGAATCATACATGGGAACTCACATCACTACCAAGAGGAGTTACACAAATTGGAGTTAAATGGTTTTTAAAACTAAATTAAATGCAGAAGGGATGGTAGAAAAACACAAGGCAAGGCTTGTAGCAAAAGGATATGCACAAAGACATGGGATTGACTATACTGAAGTATTTGCTCCTGTTGCTAGAATGGATACCATTAGATTAATTTTGGCAACAGCTGCTCACTTTAGTTGGAAGGTTTTTCAACTTGAAGTCAATAATGCCTTTCTTCATGGAGAGTTAAAAGAAGATGTCTTTGTTCTACAACCAGAAGGTTTTTTTTAAAAAGGGAGAAGAAGAGAAGGTATATCGATTGAAGAAAGCTTTGTATGGCCTTAAACAATCACCCCACGCATGGTACCACAAAATTGAGACCTACTTTGCACAAGAAAAATTCGAGAAATATCCTAATGAACACACTTTGTTCACTCGATCACAAGGAGATAAAATTTTAATTGTTAGTTTATATGTTGATGATTTGATATTCACTGGAAATGATGAAATTATGAGTGAGGAATTTAAGCAATCCATGATGACTCATTTTAACATGTCTGATTTAGGTATAATGAGTCACTTTCTTGGCATTGAGGCCAAACAATATTCTATTGGAATATTTATTTGTCAGAGGAGATATGCATTGGAAATTTTATCACGTTTTGGAATGCAGAACAACAAGGTTGTGAAAAATCCCATAGTGTTAGGAACTCGTCTAACAAAGAAAACAGAGAAACAGAGTGTTTAAGAAACTTTGTTTAAGCAACTAGTTGGAAGTCTGATCTATTTGACTGCCACTAGATTAGATTTAATGTACACAATGAGTTTACTCAGCAGATTCATGACTAATCCCACTACAACACATTGGCTGGCAACAAAACGCATTATGAGGTATATCCAAGGAACAACTAGTCTTGGAATTTGGTACAAGAAGGGAACTAACATTTTAAGACTATTAGCTTTTTCAGATAGTGATTATGCTGAAGACTTTGATGGTAGAAGAAGCACTTATGGGTATGTGTTTATGCTAGGGACAAGGACAATTTCGTGGGCATCCAAGAAGCAAAATGTGGTAGCTTTATCTACAATAGAAGTAGAATATATACCAGTAGCTCTATGTGTTTGTCAGTGTATTTTGCTTAACAGATTGTTAGAACAGATTGTGCTTAAAAATGAGACTGAAGTTGAGATTTTGTGTGATATTAGCTGCACAATACAACTACCCAAACACCCAATATTTCATGGAAAAAGTAAACACATAGATATAAAGTTTCACTTTCTTCGAGACTTGGTGAATGATGGAGTAGTTTGGTAAGCATACTAAATCGTTCAAGTAGTAAAACCGGTAAGACTGCATATCGTTTTCCACGAGACTCGGTTAATACTTTACAGTCGTATAAATATCTAACTAAGACTAAAGAATAATCCCTTTAATGTGAATTTGTGCAGTGAAACTAAACATAATGCATAAATGATAAAGTGAACTTCTTGGGGTCAAAACTCTTGAGAATGAAATGATTTGAGATAATATGGAATGGATATGTTGGAGAATGATTTCAACTATTACACTCCTATGCAAATGCACAATCACTTCTTCTTCAATTAATTGCTCTTGTCAACTTGCTAAGTTACTTAAACCCAATCCCTTGGTGAGAAAGCCTAGATTTACTTATTAAATCTCAATCCTTTAGCAACCTAACAAGTTCATCCCCATTAAGAAAAGAAGTTTAAGACAACCAAAGGTCCTAGCTCTATCCCTAGACACTATTTCCTTTAGGTGTTTAGTCCAGTTCAAGGTTCACACAACATTTCCCAATATTAAGAAAACCCTAACATCATGTTATGGTTGATCAAGTCATAACAAGCTTTAAGCAAAGAACATAAACACTAGAAAGTAATGAAAGAAGCATATTTTCATTGAAACCAAGTGCATTTACAAGTGAGTTTTATAGTTTACATCATTCCCCAACAGAAACGAACTTAGCTCTCCATAGTCATGGAGAAATTGAGCTTACAATGGAAGAAAATGGAGTAGATAGAGACCTAAGGAGGAAGAATGAAGAGTTCTCACAGCCCAAAACCAGCTCCTAAAGGCCCAAAAAATGTGTTTCTGAGCTTCGGCTGGTAAGAAGATGGCACCCTCGTTGAATGTGAGCCTTTTATAGGTCTAGGGTGCCATGTCAGCAAAAAGTCGCGCTCAGCCCCCTTTCCTGGGGCGCCCGGACGCCATAATTAAGCACCAACAGTGAATCAAGGGGCGCCCAAGCGCCAGATTTTGGGAAAAACAGTGAACTAAAGGGCGCCCAGGAGTGGAGATTTAGCTGCAACAGCGAGTTGAAGGGCGCCCAGGCACCATTTTTGCAAAGACACATCTTCAAAACTTCCTTTTTTAGCTATTTCTTGGCTCCCCACTCTTGATAGTTTGGATTTCCTTCCAAAGCACACAGTTCTTACAAAATTTGAGGAATTAGTGATGAAACTAGATGTGTGTGTAACCTAAGCTGAAGTTATTTACAAAGTTAGATTAAAGAGAGGATTAAGCATGTTTCAAACTTCAAGAGAGTTGATTTGGTAAGAAAATTGCACCATATATAATGGTAAGAATTACCGTTATCAAGTAGTCAAGCTAAGCTTTTGCAGCTCTCAAGATCAGTTAGCAGACATTATGACGAAACCCCTAAAGTTGGACTAGTTTGAGAGGCTTCGTAATTTGATTGGAATAACTAGTGTAGATGCATTAGTTTAAGAAAGGAATTATCCGGTTTTTTAAAGGATTTTTTTTATCTGTTTATTTGTTATGTTTTTAGTTGTTGCATAACTTTCTCCTATTTTATATGGTAGTTTCAATAAATTAGAGATCACAATCTAACGTGTGATCCAACCGTGTTTTGATTAAATGTAAATGAATATAAACACTCTTTTTTATTATTTGAATGATAAGTTTTGTGTGTTTTATCTCTTCAAACATCCTATCTATTTTTACCTTTTAAGTTAACACTGAAATTGTATTTGGGGAAATAAAAGAAAACAAAAAAAGAGAACTTGAAATTCGAAAGAGAAACAACCATTTTCAAAGAAAGAAAAAGTTGTTAAAAAGTGAACGTTATTAAAATAATATGGTAAAAAATTCTTCTTTTTTTTATTAAAAATTAATAATATTTTAATTACTTTTAATTAGGAATACAATCTTGCTTTTTGAAATATTTGAAGATATAGGATGAAATCCCCATTTTCTTTACTTGTTTAGTTTGGTCAATATGAGTGATTCTTCCTTCCCAGTAAGTCAATTAATCTTTACATCTGTTGTTACGATGATCTTTTGATAACAAAGTAGGAGAAAAAACTATAGATAAATAAACAAAGAAAGAAGAGGCAAATCTCCCCTATTCATATAAAAATAAATTAATGAAGCAAAATACCTTTTTTCTATAATAGAAGATATGTGAAAGACTTCTTTCTATTTAATATCGTTCATCCCTTAATTAGATAAAATCCTTAATTAGATAAAATGATTAAATATATTTTTAATTTCATAACTTTATAAAAATTAAAATTGTTTTTCTTTTAAATTTTGATGTAATTTTTAACTGATAAAATGTATTAATTTAGTTATTTTAATCAAATTTTATTAAATTTGTTTAAAATTTCAAAATACATTTTTTTATCTAATATATCGAATGAAATAAACAACTTAAATTTTATTGTGAAACATTTAAAATTTCAAAAAAATCTAATAAAATTTAGTTAAAAAAATTAAATTTATACACTTTAAAATTAAAAAATTAACTTAAATTAAAGTTTTAAGAGGAAATTAATTTTAATTTTAAAAGTTAAGGAATGAAAATTATATTTAATTATAAATAAAAATAACAGTAGATTGTAACTATTAAGGCTGATAAAATTAAAAAGAAAAAAATAAATTGTCCCAAACTATACAAAAAAAAAAAAGTTGTTTCAAACTGAAAATATAATTTTAATTTTTCTGAATTTTACTAAACTGTTTTTAAACTTTTTCGGAAAAATAAATTGCACCCATTCTTCCAGTCATAGTATGTGTAGCATGGTCTGTTCTCTTCAAATTCCCATGGTAGGTGCTCAAAACAAGGGTTATTACTCGTGCACCCTACTTTTTTCTTCTTGCACCCCATAGAATAAAAAATTCTCAAGTTATCTATGAAGAAGAAGGAAAAAAAGGAATATCCTTTGCAAGTTATCTATGTTTTGGTTCCTTATTGAGATAAAATATCCATGTGAGGAGATGAAGAAGCTGTTGAGAGGAGATGGATGGAGGCGCAGAAGGGCGGAGAGAGAGAAGAAGGAACAATTAGGTTAGGGTTTTTAATATATTTCAATAAAGATTAAAATTGGATTTATCTAATGTTTCTTATGCTACTGCTCATACTGAAAACTTTTATTTTGTAATGACACAAATATATCTAAGTAATGGAGCTAGCAGAGGATACAATGGTATCACAATTAATTTCATGAATGTCTTAAATATATTCTATAAACTAATCTAATCAAATATCCCACTTTCCTAAACTACATGCACATATTGGGCCTGTAAGAGATGGACATAGACATGAAATGATGCAGCTATTTTCATTACAAAAACCAGAAGAAAAATGAAATAATTTGAGAGATGGTTAAGGAAGCACTGTGTATGCATGTGGTGGGGGTTGTGGATAAAAAGGCACAGAATGCCATCATTGATAAAGCCAAGAATTGAGGGATAAATGAGTGAAGAGAGCACTAATAAGAGAAATGGTTGTCATGATTAGTTGTTCAAGGTCAAACATATATATATATATATATATATATATATATATATATATATATATATATACACACACACCCCAGACAGAGCGTGGAGAAGCAGATCATGAAATTCAATCCTTCAACTCCCACCAAAAATTGATGCTGCTATCTCACACCATTTCACACAAACACAAAGGAAAAAGAAAATAGATAATCGTAAGCAAACATGAAAGCAGTGTTGTTGCATAGTAATGACTGATACAAAGTGTGTAGAGACTTCAACCTCCCACGTCCAACAATATTAGTCACATTATGAATCATACATACACACTTTTACCATGCAACTTTTTAACACACTACGTATCTTGTAATTAAGTACTTTGTTTCTTTGCTTTGGATCAACTATCAACACGTTGAAAAGTTGAAAATTTAAGAATGAGTCTAAATTTTATATTGAATAGAAATTGTTTCGAACATAGAGGAGTCGAGCATATTCACAAAACACTCCTTTACACTTTTCTTCCAGTTAGCTTAGGTTATTATGCGTATACTTAGATAAAATCCTTCCTTGTTCACGTCCCAAATCGTTCGGTTGTACCTGTCAAAGATATTTCGACGTTCAAGTCAGTGATTAATTCTATCGGAAGTCATAGTAAATTTTTAAATTTGCGATAAATACAATCACCTACTTTCTTATATTTGACTTCTATTTATAGATTTTAAAATAGACTTATGATTAAGGGACTTCTAATCACGATCCATTGGCTAATAAAGAGTGTTTATCAATAATCTTGATTAGATGATGCTTAATGGTATCAATTACTCATTGCTTTTAGATATTGAGTTGAAGATAATATTAATCTTTTATGTGAATTGAACTCATGTTTAATTGGTGTTGTATATCTTTAATGAATCTTTTCGAAAAAAAACCATTAGTTCTTTGTTAATATTTTACCACAGATCATTTGGAATTCTTGAGGTTTCTGAATTCCACTATTCAGGTTGTTGATTAAGTGTAATGGCTTTTTGCAGAAGGAGGATATTTTTATTATTTTTTCTAATTCGTGATTTTTTTTTTGTACGATTTTAAGACTCCAAATATAATTTTTAATTTGAATTATGATTGATGTTAAGACTTTCACTCCCTAAACTAAATAGAAATGAATATATTCTGTTCATGTCTTTTTTTCATAATGATGAATAGTGTGCTTTACGGAATGTTTATCATACAACTATATTGCAGTTGTTATAATAGAATTGATAGCTTAGACGAGCGTGAATACAGAAAACCAATAATGTTGTAGTAATAGAAACAGTACGAGCTTTGTGCATGTTTGCTGGTAAGCAATGATGAGAGAAAGTAATTTGGTGGACAAACTTGGTCCCCTTGCTTTCATGCTGGACACTTTTGGACCACCAATTTCAATTTTTTTCTTTTTCTCCTGTTATAAACCAACCTTTCTTCCTTTATTCATCTTCCATTCTATCTCATATCTCAATTGGAAACATATCAAAGATAGAGAGCTAGAGTGGTATTTTTGTATCTGTGTCTGTGTTTCTGATGGGGAACAACAGGTTTAAGTTGTCAGATATGATGCCAAATGCTTGGTTTTACAAGCTCAAAGATATGAGCAGATCAAGAAAGAGAAATGGTTCTCATGTAATGAAGAGTAAAGTATCTTCACCAACAACATCTCAAAGGTCGGTGCCAACATATTCACACTATTTCTCCTCTGAGCCGATCAGAGCTGGTAAGCTATACAACACTCCCATTCACACCAGAGACTTGGACATGCCATTCACTGATTCACCTAGAAGGTCATCCAAGAGAAGGACTAGGAGAAAAACCATTTACAAGCCTTCTCCCACTGTTGTTTCTTCGTCTTTCGTACCAACTTCCAACTATGATTCCACCAATCATTGGATCAAATCATACCAAGATCAGTCACCAGATTACGATGTGTCTTCAGTTGAAAGCTCTTCTGAATCTGATCTCCATCAATATGCTTATTCTGAGTCTGAATGTGACAGTTTTTCTGTTCCTGATTTACTTAATGGAATGGCCCCTAATGGCAGCTGCAGAGTTAGCTCTTCCACTAATGACATAATCATTGACATGAACAACGACTCCTTCCTTGGGAACTCTGAAAACCAAGATGGGTTTGATGCAATTTCACAGCTGGGTCTTGCTCCAATATTGACAAAGCCAGTGAAGTTTGATGACAAGATCATTGAAGCCACTGAGTCGAGAAGTTCAACTGAATGGGATGAGCTGCAGGATGATGAGTCTTTCTCAATTGAAATTAACAAAGAGGAAGGCAACAGAACTCAAAGGAGGAGAAAAAGCAGTCACAGAAAGCCCTTCGCTAATTCTTCTGGCATAAGGCTTAGAATCAATTCTCCAAAACTTGCTAGCAGAAAAATTCAAGCCTGTGCAAGAAGGAGTGTGTCATCCACTGCAAGCAGAACCTCAAGGGGCACAGGCTTTCCTGATGGCTTTGCTGTTGTGAAGTCCTCATTCGATCCTCAGAGTGACTTCAGGGAATCAATGGTGGAGATGATTGTGGAGAACAATATCCGAGCATCCAAAGATTTGGAGGACCTACTTGCCTGCTACCTTTCCCTCAATTCAAGTGAATATCATGATCTCATTGTTAAAGCATTTGAGCAAATTTGGTTTGACTTGGCTCAACTTAGAATGTAAATATCTTATTGTTATCCAATTCATGTTTATAGTCTTGTAAATTTGGTATCCTCATATTAACAACATCCTCAAGTTTTGACAACCTGGAATATGCCAGGAAACGTTGAATTTATCTTAAGAATCAATTGAGATTCTTGCTTGGTTTTTGAATTTTCCTATGCAATGTGATAAACATATATCTAGCTGCTGATGCCTAAAAAACACTCGTGGAATTCCCTTTCCATTTCCTTATCAATGTTGTCACTATCTCAGCTGTTTTCGATCTTGCATGTCATCAAATGTAGTAAATGCCCTCTTTGTAACAGATGCAAGCGATGATACAGTCATGGATATATGAAATGCACTAGATCACATAGCAATGATGTTGGCAATTCTGCATCTAGAATAGAAAGATCTTGTAAGAAGATATAGAAATATTGTCTTTAGCCTCCCTTTAATTTTGTTAGAATATATAAGCATTTTAATGTAATAAAAATAATTGTAAAAGTAACGTTTTTTTATCTTCTCATTTATTCCATTCCATATGAGAACAGTTCTAAACTACCGGCAACAATGATCCCTGCTCTAAAACATCATTATTCAACTGCAATCCACCATTATAAAGCTTCAGGATCAAGGGACATATAACTAGCACTGAAGTTATGTTTACATTTGCATATATCTACAATCATGGCTATGAAAATAACGCCATGCTGCATCTAACAACAAATGAGACAAGCAATGGTGATACACCTCCACACCTTTCAAAAATGGGGTCCATCATTATAAAGCTTGTTTCCTTTTCATGAAGCTCATTTTACCATAACTGAATTCTTAAGTAGTAGACAGATAAAAATGTTCAAAGGAAGGATGCCACACTTTGGATCCAAATTGAAGATTCATAATGTTTAGTTTCTCAGTCATAGTTATATAACATCTATTGCCCAAGTGGTTTGAAATCAATCAAGTTATATCATTTTTAAAATGGACAATGATATTTTAACACCATTTTTTGACACTATTTTGACACTGTACACGTGTCAAGCTGTGATTGGACGATTTCAAATTAAAAAAGTTGAGGCAGGGGTATATTTGGAAGAGAAAAACCAAAGTTTGTTTTTTAATTTGAAATCGTCCAACCACATTTTGACACGTGTGCAGTGTCAAAATGGTGTCAAAAAATGGTGTTAAAATTTTATTTTCCTTTTAAAATAGTTACATCAATTAGTTTCATTTTCATCTACAGAACAGAAATAGTACAACACGTTGGACCAGCATTATGAGAAGACTTTCATCCCCAAAAATCATTTATTTTTGCTAAGCACGCTCCATGTACATCTATAAACTTAATCACATTCATCTGAACCTAACTCATCCAAACAGTGCAATTATTTTTGCCTATGCTAGTGGCCAAACTTTAGTATTGACATTTCCTTCGTTGGAAATCTGATAATTAACCCGATATTTAATCAACAAGATAATTTCTCAACCTTATATAACACAAAAGGCTATGCATTCCATTTATTTATTGTTCAATGTTCAAGAGACACATGTAAATGTTTTCATCTCTTATTTTTGTCCCCCTTGCCCCTCCTTGAACAGTTCTCATTCCTAGCAGCAGATACATGATGTGACCTTTTTGTTGTAACATCACAAGGTGCCTGAAATCCAATATTTTCCACAGCACCAACTGTCTTGAACAACCTTCTTTTGTTGACCTCCTCAACCAGTGATCGGTGTAATAGTTGGCTCCTTATATCAATCAATGACCTGTTCCTTGTTAACCTTTGATTGTTCATCATCATCTTACTTTTACTAGTAAAAGGAACCTGTGATCCTGCCATGAATTTACATTGGTTGAAATTGCTCAAGTCTTCGCCAGGGGAAACCTTTTTGCCCTTGCAGTGACTCTTCATGATGGGAAGTTTATCTTTTCTCAAAGAAGGCATATTGTACTGATCCTGATGATCATCCACAGAAGAGTAATTCAGGTTGGAATATGTCCCCTGTGAAGAGCATCGTGAACTGGTATCATCATGTGAATCATCTGCAACAATAGTTTCTCATGTTACTGTAGTTAAACCAACAATAGATTACATATTTTTCAAAAAAACATAAATAATCCTATCCAAAAGAAGCCTGATATTTAATACAGCTATATATAGTTGACCAAAATAAAAAAATCAGCTTTAAAAATTAAGAGGAGTAGATAAAGTCATATATCACAGTTTGAATCACTCTCTGACACGTATTTATGTACATTGTATTTAGGTACAACAACATTTTTAGAGAATTGTTTAGTTTCATAGAAGTAAACTAAAACATTAGTTTACACAAAAATTAAAAGTTAAATATTAGAGAAC
The DNA here is from genome assembly GCF_000741045.1 of Vigna radiata var. radiata. Taxonomy (NCBI): domain Eukaryota; kingdom Viridiplantae; phylum Streptophyta; class Magnoliopsida; order Fabales; family Fabaceae; genus Vigna; species Vigna radiata. The sequence continues at coordinate 8,402,669 of NC_028356.1, read as the reverse complement.
ATAATAGAAAATAACTCCAACAAATTAGCTTCCGTGTAAGCAAATTTTAGCTTTAAGCTTATGAAAAAGTTTTTTCTAAGTAGACTAATTGTGAATTGCTAAAGAGGTCTTTTACTAGTCCAAGACCATCCCATATTCGTAGTCTTGATGAATTCCTGATACATGTAGTTGAATTTTTCCAATTTATAAGAAAAAGTTAATAACATTGTCATGTGAAGATTAGTTCCAACCATAGTAGTCTTAGACTATGGCTATTTGAAGTATCTAACATTTCTTCCTAGTGTGAAGGTGGTCTACAATTCAATATATGGAGCTATTATACAAGACATTCACAATATCAGTAAGGAGAAGGACCAAGTACACATACCATGGAGCCAATAATATCCACTTGATATTTCCTCAGCTTTACTGACAAAATCTGGCATTGATTCTTGGAATGATGAACTTGAAGAGAAGGAGCGAAAATGATGATGAGGTGCATCATTATCATCACAATCATCATCATCTATATAACTGAATGTGTGGAAGGCATCTGAACAGCTAGTTTGCCTCTTCTGAGGTAGCAGAGCAGATATCTCTCTATCAATCATATTTGCAATCTCAAAAGGTTCCCAATCAGAAATCTCCAACTCTTTCACCATCTCAGTTGCAACATCAATAGGGGTGTCATTGAAAATGTCAAAGGGAAAGAATACATTCCTAACAGAACCTGCAGAAACAGGCAGCAAAAAAAATTATTGTTACTTTAATATGATGATGTTTACTTATAAAGTTTAGCTAATAAAAGACTGAAATTCATTAACAAAACATATGCAATTGTTTAAAGGTCAAATGGAAAAAAGCATGTAATTCAGAGTCTTAAGTAACATTAAGAGAAGTTTCCTTAAAATCAACAAACTGGATATTGAATTGAGAAAAAGATTACGAACCATTCTTATCAGAAATTTGTACTTTGAGAAAGATAGTATCATCTTCAGGATTCAGTTTTCCTATCACTTTCATTCCAGTCCTCGGAAGATCATCATTTAATTGTAGTTTCTCCATCTCAGTGGCATTTAAAAATGGCTTCTGAATTGCAAATTTCGTTGTTGATGATGGATCATCAGATGCAAGAAACAGGTCAAGCAACAATTCTTTTGCCGAAGGCCTCTTTTCTGCAGGTAGCAAGCATTTTCCAATAAACCTTTGTGCTTCCATGTCTTCAATCCGGAAAAACGCCATTGGTAGTTTTCCCTGAAATATGAAATATCCTTTCTAAATAAAACAACCAGCTATACATATCTCTAGAAACTTAGACCAGAATTCGAAATTACCGATGTCACTTTCTTGTAGATTTGGGCTGGATTAGAACATTCACTATATGGATATTCCGATGTAAGCATTTCCAACACACACATGCCAAATGAGTACACATCAGCAAGTTCATTGTATTCTTCCTCGTACAACTCTGGTGCCATGAACTCAGGAGTACCTAGCATAAAAGGAGAAAATTTTAAATGACAATGACAAATAATAGTATCTGTTCTATGTGAAGCAGTCCTTGGAGAAAAAGTGAATACCTATGACACTGTGTGCTGATTGGGATCCACGAAGAATTGCAGCAAGTCCCAGGTCACCAATTTTTACTTGTCCAAGATGACCATTAACAAATATGTTATCACATTTAAGGTCCCTGTGGATAACTGGTGGATCATGGCCATGTAGATAAACAAGACCTTGTAAGATTTGGCGAGCCCAATTCTTTATAGCTTGTATGCTGACACGCTCATATTTCTTCCTGTATCTGCATATGCAAGAAAATCATCAATTAATTCTCTAATGAATTCGGTATTCTCCCACCAGAAGTTAAGTACTGATCATTCAAAATACTGAAAATAAATCAGTGCATGAAATGTAAATTGCAACTTTATGTTCTTATATGCTTTTCATATACAGCATAAAGTTACAGCATACATTTATGCTCATGATTGTAATCTCATAATTGTTAAAAGTTCCAATAGCCTCTTTAGTATCAAAAGTAATCCTTGTGATGACTGTTAGTCTTAGGTTGCTCAATTTTGTGATGAACTACATAATGGGACTGAGTAATTGCCTAATTTATAGTTGGAAAGGAAGTTTAGTTACTCTCTAAGTGACCCTGATGTGAACAATTCTGTGATAAAGTTGAAGGCCCTGTTATCAACATCAATCCAAGAAGTGTAGAATCTTATGATGGACTGATGCTTGAGGGTACTGAGGAGATGAACCTCTGAGTAAAGCCTCTGCAAATCTTCAGGAGTGCGAAGGGCCTCGTTGAGTCTGACTTGGTTCCATGCTACCTCAATTCCAAGAACCTCATCAATTGCTTTGTACACAGTCTTCATTGCCCCTTTTCCAAGAACGTCTCCAAACTAATAATCAATAACAAACATCCCATATCAATCATTTATAATTGATAGTACACAGTTTTATAAACAAAGTATTTCCTCTCTATAACTTCATACAAATATGTGATTACCTATGGAAGACTAATAATAACTAAATAGTCCTCACAGATTAAACTTTCATACAAAACTAACCATGTTGGTCAAAGTATGTCTCATCTAAAACAACAAAACCATACTTATTATGCACAAAAACAAGGATTGAAATATATTTTTAACCCTAACATAATAAATGACTAAAGAAATGGAATAACATACAGTGAAAGATAAACAGGGGATTAGAGCTTACCCTGCCATAACGACCAGTTGGGTCGGTTTCCACATAACAATGTTCTGCCATGATCGATAGTTATCTATATGTACTAACTTGACAACAGCCTCTTATATTTGCTGAAACACTATCTCTTACGGGCTGCAGCTTTCTTTGTGCAGAAAATAAGAAAGGGATAGAACAAGATTGTCTTATGGTATTATCCTAGATTCGAGGCTTTCCTTCATGATTTACGTGAGAGAAGACCCCAAAAAATAACCAGAAAAGTGTAGAATAGTCAATGCTCTGCATGATTTTGCCCATGTTGAGAACCGTACATGTTAAGTGGTTATAGTCCTTAGCAACCATTTGATTTTTCTAGTTTCTGTTCTATTTGAAAACCAAAGTTTCAAGGATGAGAAAGTGGGGCAAGGTGTGGGTGATTGGATGGGAGAATAAGGAGGTACTATTTGACAAGGAAAGTGACAGGTTGGTGTCAAAGTACTTCCTTTGGATGCAGGGGACTTGTGGCAGATAAGGGTTGAGCACAGGGTCAGTTTTGGGCATTCACAGGGCACAAAGAATGGTTGGCATAGATAAGGGAATGCACTAAAGCACGGAACTTGAAGAATCTGTGGACCCGCTTTGGTGTAATCATTGGTGAGTAACAGGGGAAGACCAATGAAACAGAGCAAGAAGAGAAAAACAGAGTGGGATAATGCAGAGAGGGAACTATTACAGAGAGGAGATGAAGTTGAGAAGGTGAGAATTTTGGGTGGTTTCAGGCTTTGTAGAGTAAATTTATAATGAACAATGGTTGGTGAAAAACATGTTGTTATAATATTAATGATAATGATAAAGAGAGTAAAACCAGAGGATGAAATGAAGTTAGGATGGAAGTGGGTTTGGTGGTGAAACCCCTTTTGAATAACTTGACAGCATTGTTGCTGTGTTGTTCTGTGTGCCAAAGGGTGGGGTCACTGAGTGGAGAAAGACAACTTGTAAAGTGCTCTGTCAGCAATAAATTTGTCTACTTTTGCTTTTGGATTATATGGCTTCTCTCAATTGATTTTATGTATGTGTATACATATATTAATGTTAGGGTATAATTGTACTTCTATTACCTCTTTTGATCATGTTCAATGATATGAATTTAATTTAATACAAAATTTTATAATGTTTTAATGTTTCTTTAAGTATAATATGTTGCTTTATATTATCATTCAATCAACTTTCTAAGATTGATTTATTGGTGAAAGAGTTAAAAAGGATGTAGAAGATTTTAAATTTTTATCTTGTTATTAAAGTTGTATACACAAAAAAAAGGTATCATGGTTTAATTGTGATAAGTAATTAGTTTTAAAAAATTGTATTCAATATGACATTTAATTGATTATAAATATTTACTTATATATAATGACACTATTTAAAATACACTAAGAATGTTTACTTATTCAAAGTAGTCTTTTAATTATTTTTAGAACTCTTACTTTGTGTTTGATTTTCTTATAAATTTTATTATTAATGCATATTTTTTATTTTATCACATTAATAAAATCATTCATGAACATTTCTATTTCTTTTTCATTTTTATTTTTCACTAGTTTAAGCAGTCACATTTTTACTTTATTCCTCTCCTTTTTTTTTCATTTTTCATTCTCTACTTTTAATTCTTTTATCCAAACACAACTTTAGAAAAAAGAAAACACAAATTTTAGAATCAGAAAAAGAAGTATAAATTATGTATAAATCTAAATGTGAAGTAAATTCTACATAAAATATTTTCTTACAGTATCCATAAATGAAAATCATAGATGTAGGAAATACATAAATAATAATGATACTTAGATAATATTTTTTGAACAATATTTGAATATCATTTACGTATGTCATTTTGTGATTGGTTCAAAATTATTTCACAATCAATAATAATAATCATAAATATTATTATTTATCAATCATAAAATGACACGTAAATAATGTTAAAATATTGTCAAAAAATGTTATCTAAGTATACAGATAAGAAGAATGCAATTTTTGTGTGATGAGAATTGAGAAAGTTAATTTTAGTGAGTGGAATGAGGAATAATATTGCCCCACCAAACCACTATCTCTCCCTACTCCTATTCCCATCATACTTTCATGGTAGGTATGGTGTGTGTCTCTCTGTTATTCATCTTCTCATGTTTTAGTTTGGTGGATTCAGTATGTAAATTGTAATTTAATATAAAACCAAATATCTTTTTCTTTATGTAAAATTAGTAAAAGAAAATTCACATTATCTCTAAAATAGTTTTCTTATATTAAATGACATGTAATGTAATGGGTCTTTTATGGTATTTAAGATATAATATGTTTTTCTATTTTATTTATTTTAAAATCAATTAAGGAGTAAAGATAATAAATTAAAATTTTAGAAAGATAAAAATATAAAACAAAATTTACTCATCTTATAACATCATAAATAAATATTTCAAATTAGAAAATATTAAAAAAAAAACACTTGAAATATGATGACTAACATAGTAAAAATACCTTTAGCTTTTTAATATAAGAAAATTTATCTGATATATCTCAGCATATGTTTTTGGATATTATAGTCTTCGATTCTCTCAAGGACGTTATTCGAGTAAAGGCAGATTTTGCGTAAAGGTAGAGTTATGCTATAGTTGGGAATATTTTATTTTCTTTTTACTACTTTTATATATTTTATAATTTAATTATCATTTTGCAAATTAATTATTTATATCTTTTTATTGGTGATATTTTTTTCTAAAAATAAAACAATCTCTTAAAAAAAAACTGCTGTTGTAATCCTCTTATTATGCATAGAAGCTAAAATTTGTGTTATGTTAAAGATAAAAGTTAGAAGATTATAGTTGTTATATATTGGTATCATTCTAGAAGCAAAACTAGAAATATAAATAAGTAATCGATTTAAATATAATTTTTAGTTTATGTAAATATAATTTTATTTTTCTTAATAACATGAAAAATATTTATTAATTTTAAATTTATGATATTTTTTAACTGTGTCTTTAATCTTTATCCCTATCGATGTGTAGTTAAAATTTAAAAATAAAAAAATACAATTAAGATAAAAAAAAAAATATATATATATATATATATATATATATATATATTTCAAATTAAGAGAATTATGTACACGGAAAAATATGATTATATTAATTTCGCTTTAAACTAATCATGACTTACAAAGGACTAGAAAAAAATCATAAAATAAATGACATTTAAAACTAACAATTAAAAAATCTAAAAAAATAAAATAAAACTAAGAAATATTGTTGCATGGGTTAAAAGAGACAAATCATATTTGCAGAGACTTAATGTATTTTAAGCTTAAATAATATATATCATAAATAATTTTTTATATTATAGAAATGAAACCTTAAATTTGAATGAGTAGCAATATCTATAATACTTCATATTGTTAAGTATATGATAAACATTTTAATTAAATATAATAGTTATAACATTTAAAATTTAAAAATTAATTAGAAAATAACATGAAGAACATTAGTTTTATAATATGATATTGAAGTTTTTGTCCTTTTTGTATTAACTAGATGATAAAATGATAAACTTAATTAATGCAATTTGTTTGATATTTGAGATAGTTAAAAATGTTGAAGGTATGAATTGATGTGAATGAGAGTGTGGTACGAAAATTGATCCTTTTAACTTTTGGTTATGAGCAAAGTTAATTATGGTCCCAACCCAAGTGGTAAGAAATGTATTTACAAATAAAGTAAGAGTTGAATGTGTTGTAAAGTTTCATGGAACATCAAATTTCATTCATATATATCATAAGATGCCCTATCATGTTATCATGCTTTTGGATAACTGATGGGTCAAGATCCGATTATCCACCTCCTAGATACCATTTTAAAAAGCCTATTCCAATAACTTAATAAGATCTTACAGATTTGCTTTCCTTCTAAAGGAAATTAAGAATAATGGTCTTTCTTTCTCACTCGAATAAAAACTCACGGAGATTTTTATCAATCAAATGGCTCAAGTAATATTTAGCATAATTCAACCAAAGACAAAAACAAAGGAAGGAGTCAAATATTAATTAAAAATATATATTCATATTAAAGAATTTTAATATAATATAAAGAGTTGAGTCATTGACATATTCGCCTTCAGATAAAGTTTCATTCAACATTTCTTCAATTTCATCATTTTTACTAACTTTTCAAATTTCATCATCTGTAGATTCATCTGTAGATGTTGAATCATCGTCTCTTAAAAAACCTCCAGGCCAATTACCAATTTCTTCTTATTTCATTATGCTTGTGAAAATTAGATAAGACAAAAATTATAAAATGAAAACTCATTATAAAATCATTTTTTGTAAATTGTTTAACAACGAGTGTTTCTAATTTTTTTTCCAGGCCAATTACCAATTCCTTTGATGTCATGCTTGTGAAAATTAGATAAAATTAGATAAGACAAAAAATATAAAAAGGAAAACTCATTATAAAATCATTTTTGTAAGAAATGGTTTATTAGTGAGTGTTTATGATTTTTTTTTCTAGGCGAATTACCAATTCCTTCATATGTCATTATGCTTGTGAAAATTAGATAAAATTAGATAAGACAAAAATTATAAAATGAAAACTCATTATAAGATATCTTTTTTTAAGAAATTGTTTAACAGCTAGAGATGACAGAGGAAAAGTTAGAGTGAGAGAGATGAAAGAGAAATGATTGAGAGGAATGAGCAAGGTGAGGTGAGTAAGGGTGTGGAGTTTCTTGTTTTTTTTTTTTTTTTTAAGTTTTGAGAATGAAAGTTATTCGAATACCCTCGACTTTAAAACTTAGAATCGATAATATATGAGGATATATTTGTCTACTATAACCCGATACACAATGCTAAAATGTACCAACTGAAAAAAGGCGTACGAGCGTTAACAAATTATATATATAATTAAACCTGTTAAGGTATTGTTGTTCTATTAATCTTTTCAATTACTTTGTGATGTGAACTTTAAGGAGGGTTGAGAAGAGAAGAAATTGCATCAAATTTAAAAATTAAGAGGGGAAATTAAAATGTGTTATGATGAATGAAAGAAATTTAGAGAAAATAAATAATTTAAGGCTTTTATTTGTCAGCGTGTTTCGGTTCGTTAGCAAATAGGGTTAAACAAATTAAACAATTAAAGAAAGTATCGGAAAGAACAGTAATGTTATTGTGTTTTATATTTCAAGAGACTCCATTTTTAGGTCAAAAGAGGAAGAACAAAGAAGGATGATTTATTAAGTTGGAGAACTTCTGAAAGGGATCTTCAACTATAATAACTTAATCATAGAACGTGTACGGAACATATGCCTTTTGTTTGTCTCTTGTTACTTTCAAGGAATATATTTGTTAATCATAGTTGAAAGTATGCATCCAAATATACCATAGCTTTTCTCCTCCTATATATAAAAAAGTTTAATTTATTTTTATTGGAGTTAATTTACTTTCAAATAATGCTCATTATTTTACGAGATCTTAGTTTGTCAACGAAGGGGAAATATTATTAATAAATTTTAGGATATACGACAACCTTGGCTTGCCTTCGTGTCCAAAAATTATTGATTGTTTATTATGATTGATATACAAAACAATAGCTTTATCAAAATGAATCCACACGTTGTTGTGACAAAACTAACTATGAATTTCAAAGTTAAATGTGTTGATTTTCTAACAAAATTCTCGATTGACTGATATAATTTCAGTTGATCTCAACCATATAATTATTTCGACTAACATCGATCAAAATTATTTTTACACTATTAGTGATCGGATTTGCCAACTTTTTTATTAATTTTGTTTGAAAAATTCTTCCAATTAAAATCGATACAAAACATTCATAGTTATTGACAGAAAGTTTTCCAAGCTAACAAAAGAAAAATAAAATCCACAAACTATTCATAATTAATAACATTAGTATTAATGATCAAAAAAAATCACAAACATCGATTGAAAAAATTCATTTCACATTGGAAAACAAAAATAGCAATGGTTTACATAAAAAATAATTTTAACAATTTTTAACGAAAGAAATCTAACTTATAACAACTAAAAAGTAATTATCCGAAGAATGGTTGAACCTTAGATAAGCCAATAATTCTCCTGTATTTTCATTTACCAACTCTTCTTTTACACTATTTGTTGCAGACCTAATCATACAATCACCTCAAATAACTTAATTCGAGTGGAAGATTATTTTTTTGTTAAATATATCTTTTAGTCCTCATATTTGTTCTTCATTCTCAATTAGGTCCTCATGTTTTTTTTTTGTCCCAATTGCATCCTAATATTTGTAAATTTGAGGAATTAAGCCCTCTCTGTTTTTTTTTTGTCCCAATTGCATCCTAATATTTGTAATTTGAGACAATTAAGCCCTCTCCCTTTTTTTTGTCCCAATTGCATCCTAATATTTGTAATTTGAGGCAATTAAGCCCTCTCCGTTTTTTTTGTCCCAATTGCATCCTAATATTTGTAAATTTGAGACAATTAAGCCCTCTCAATTGGCCTACGACGTTAGTTCCACTTAACGGAGAGGGCTTAATTGTCTCAAATTTACAAATATTAGGATGCAATTGGGACAAAAAAAAACATGAGGACCTAATTGAGAATGAGAAACAAATATGAGGACTAAAACATATATTTAACCTATTTTTTTTATATCAGGACACATTTTTACATTTATTAAATATAAAATATAAGAAGTAAAATGGTCATAAAAGTGTAAACATTTATATTTTTTCAAAAAAAGTAAAAAAAAAAGGATAATATCAAATAAATATAAAAAATTTAAGTGTGTCAAATACTATTTTTCATATGAGAAATGATTCTTTGATATATTTAACTTTTTTATATTCATTTGACATCATTCTTTTTTATATTTTACTTTCTTTTTTCTTGAAAAAATACAAAACTTTACATTTTCATGACAATTTTATTTTTGTACTTTGTGTCAAATGTGTTGGGATAAACTTAAATTTAGAGATTTATTATTTTGTTAGTTTTGAGTCTAGTAATATTTGGTTTGATTTGATAGAGATAAAAGAGAAATAAGTAGTTATGATTTTGATTTATCTAGGTAGAATATTATTTTGTGATAGAATAAAGAGATTTTATTTTTAAGTGAATTGATATTTTATTGTCAGTTTTTATTATTTGTAATTGGCCCAAAGCCCTATTTGCACCTATTTAAAGGTTGTCAAAGTTTAATGAAAACAACCCACCATGGATTGAAGAGTAATATTATTTGTGTGGGTCAAACCCACAATGGATTGAAGAGTAAAATTATTTGTGTGTGTCGCGTTATGATATGTAAAGGGAGATTTTCCCAATAAAATGAATGTAAAATTCATGTAAAAAAAATTGTAAGACAATTGCTCTTTTCATGTACTTAAAAAAAAGTAAGACAAGCCCGTTAAGTAAAATTAAACCTCCAAAGAAAATTGTAAGAATGTAAATATTGCAAAATAATTTCAAAACTCTACCTAGTTATACCCACCATTTCTCATTTGTTTTACGGGGAAATAATGTTTAATCGATATTTAATTGTTAATAATTTGATGTGATGTATGAACTGGGAATTTTCAACAATGGTGATGCCCTTATGACTGTATAAAAAAAAATGTATAAAATGCATATGGTGTTTTGTCATCGATGATATCACTTCTTACTTGCACAAACATAAACATGTCCTTATTCGCGGAATGAGAACAACCAAAATAACACTTCTCAAACACAGATAATGTTTCTTTTTTTTTGTTGGACCATCCCTAGCACACGCCAAAAATTAAATCATTACCAAATACCTGAATATTTACCAAGACAAATATATATATATATATATATATATATATATATATATATATATATATATATATATTTTTGTATTTTTATTTTTTTTTCTACGTCGTCTTCCAAATCATTAACAATTTAGTGTCTCTCAAGTATAAAAGCGGATATTTTCATTAAGTCTTAAGTCTTTATAGATTATTTTAGTAACAAGTTTGATACATATGATTTGTATACACTAGTTTGAGGGGGAGTGTTAGATATATTATCTTTATTTTATATTTATCTTTTATCTTTTAGTTAGTTTGTTATTATTTTTTATTTGTATTTTGGACTTAACCTATATTTCTTCTATTATAAATAGAGAATTTATGTGTATTTGACAGACACATTCACTTCATATATTCATATGTAGGTTTGACAAATATATTAAATGATGTCATGGTTTTTAAAATATATTCCCATTTTTTTTTGTTGTAGGAAAAATATTAGTGATTAAATTAGTGTAATCTGTATATTTATTTATCATTCCTTTTAGTCTTTATAATTTTCACATATATATGTATATATATTAAAAAGAAATTTCGCGCACTTAATTAGTATTAGTTAAATGATAGTGGTATGGTATAATTTGAGAAAAAATAACACTGCTTTTAAACTTGTGTATAAAAACAGATTAAAAAACTAAGTTGAAAATGATTAAAAATGATAGAATCTGCAGTTCCTTATGCAGTGTTTTTCCACTTGCTAGTAATTATTTAATTTGAAGAAAAAAAGAGAGTAGTGGGTTGGTTTCAATAATAGAAGTAATAGGCATTGATTTGAAGGAAAAAGATGGAAATAATTAGAAAAGTCATAATTGATGCATTTCGAACAGTGCATGCATTATATTTCAGGATATCCAATCTTCCTTGAAAGTGTTACGTGTTGCTTTGGTTTTTACTATTCTCCTTTTTCTTTGAAAATAATAAAACGAAAGTGCACGATTTAACGTTCATATAAAAAAAAGAATAGTTAAGAACTACAAGATATATAGGCTTGGAATTATATGTGGCGTAGCTTTTTCTTCTTCTTGCTACAAGTGAATAACCAAAATTCATGCATATAAATATTGTAAAATGAAATATCAGTATTTTTATATTCAACAATTTTATTTCAATGTTTGGTTAATTATTATATATATGCAATTAGAGTATTACTTATCATCGAATCATATATTATCTTGTAGCTGAGAAAATTGACTTTTGTAACAATTGTTTTAAAAAGTCGTGTATGGAATAAATTTGTATCTACTAACATTTTCATTTATTTACACTGATGTATAAGAATTAAACTCCTGAAATTTTATAAATTTGGCAGAATTATTAATGACGTGTTGGAAATTTCTGGGAAATTTATGAAGGTTGTTTTGAATCGAATTCTTAAAGATAAAATTTGACGAGGTCTTTATGGTTGATTGAAAGGGTCTATAAGGTTACCTCTAGAGAATCTTCCTTTTTTGAGTTCTTAGTGGTTTTGGGTGCGATTACCTTAATAATGATATATTAATATGAGATTAGAAAGAAAAGCAATAGGTAGTGATTATTGGTAGAATATGGCAGCCATGCATGCACATGCTTTACAGAGAGGATTTTGTTGGTTGACCTTCTTCATTATGTTGCCTTAGTGGCAGACCACAATCATAATACTTGGAGGGAGATTAATGCAACAAAAATTCAAATAAAGAAAAACCAAAAATAAAAAAAGCTTTGAGCTCGGATGTGTCACTGTTCGTCTGAAAGATCAGAAGAGTGTGATAGACCCATCCATCACAGAGGACACAGTTTCGTCACAGCCCACCAGCCGGGAATCGAACCCGGGTCTGTACCGTGGCAGGGTACTATTCTACCACTAGACCACTGGTGCTTGATGATAATTTATAATGTTTCTTTTATATTGAATATTGATTAATTTAGCTTTGGCAGGTCAACATTTGTCAAAAGAATCCTCAGATATTGTATTAAATTGTGTTACCATTAGAAAATTTAAAATTTAAAAAAATTTAAGGTTTCAATCTGAAAGAATTTCATTTCAATCCTTTTACGTTTATTTGAATATAAAAATCCAATTTTATTTTAAATTTAAAATTTTTAATTTGGGTAAAATAAGAAAAACTAAACCTAATATGAGAAGGAAGATAAAGAAAGTTCCCTTCTAAACATGTTTGTAGGGGTTAGGGGCTCTTCATCCTCCCCTCTTCACAGAGAATTTGACCATGAATTTTTAAAGCCTTTTTTTTTTATTGAGTTTAACTTCATTTGAGGAAGTAATTTTCCTTCCTCTCTTAAGGTTTTTCCCAATCTTTACTCTTGAAGCAATTTCCTAACCTTGAATAAGTTATCTTTCCTCTCTTTGTAGTTATGCTTTTGTCCTCCTCTTTTGACTAGGAAAAAGAAAGAAGAATATGAATGGGGTACATATCTTACCTTAGGGTGTTCTTTCTGTAGGCAAGTAACATTTTGGGGGAAGCTTACCCTTTTTTTTTTCTTTCTTTTTCTTCTTTTCTCTTTTCTTTTTCATTTTATGTTGGTCCTTGTTAATCTCTTAAGGTGATAAAGGTGCTAAATTGATCTTCTTACCATGAGAGTGAAATGAAAACTTGTTGGTATGGCCACCAAGTAGGGTGTGTTTATCAAATTGTCATGGCGTACCAAGTATTAAATGTGTGGCTTCCATGGGAACAACATCACAAAACACTTAATCTTGGTAGATTTCTGTGGAGAAGTTAATTAGGACTTACTTATTAACATGAATTTTTCTTCCTTACTTATCTAAGTAATGTTGCAGGTCTCGACATGAGGAATAGTTTCTTAGTCAAGATTGTCCACCACCCTTGTGCTAGCCACAATTGCAATACTTCTCTATCAATGATTAAAGAGCAAACCCTATTGTTAGGCATCTACTATGAAAATGTTTTCTATTTAAGTTGCATTATTGTACACAAAACATTTTATGAGAGGTAAAAAGAGCTCATTATGGCAACATAGTTGCATGTGACATAAAAAATGTGTTATTTCTATGACTCCTCCAAAACCTGACATAGAAAGTTTGACTTACTATGTTAACTATTCAAGTAACACTCATACTAAGTCCAATTTACTATGATATGGGTTGACGATATGATAGACTTCTTTAGAAAAGAAATCAATCTCACTATCACTCAGCCCTCGCACACATAGATTACTGAAAAAAAACTGTCTATATATTGCTCTGGTAAACAAGATTATACTGTACACTTCCCAAAACAAACAAGGGAACACTTTCCCTTCACAAGATACAAGATATCCTGATTGTACACAAAGAATTAACAAAAGTTAACCTTCTAATAAGGTCCCTTTGTCTTCTTATAAAGGCAACCCCACCAGCTAAGCAACTGCTAACAATACAAACACCCTCTAACCGCCTAACCACCCTATTAATTTATTTTTCTCTTCTTATATACTCTTAAAACTCTATCACAATACTGACACAATAAATGGACCTATTATGAAATATTTTCAAAAATCTGTCATAATAAATGCGCTTACTATTACAGATATTAATGAGTCCATCATGTAAGTTTAAAGTAAATCGAACTTATCATGATGACAAGTAAATTTTGACATAATATATAATTATAATAAGTTTTACTTTAACAGTTAATATAGAACTATTATAATAAATTAGATTTCTTTTTATAATTTTTTTTTTTACCATTTTCCTCTCTATTCAATTCATTTGCAAATACATTTCATGTAATTAAGTTGTCCAATAAATTCTCAATAATCAATTCTATATAACTAAGTCATCCAACAAACTTTAAAACATATGGTATATACATAACCTTGTAACTTGACAATTTTTACAAATACTCTCCAAATATATACAGTACTGTAAACCTTTGGGAGAGTATACAAATATACAAATTTTACAAACTGTGTTCAAACTGCCTAAGTACTCCAAACTGTGTTAAAAATTTCTCAAGTTCCATGCTTGAATCTGAGCCCTTCTTTTACAAGCTTCTTTAAAGAGATGACAAACTTCGCCTTGGAAGATGAAAAAAAAACTCAGAGCTCAGATGTGTTAACATTCGTCTGAAAGGTTCAGAGTTGTGTGGTAGACCCATCTATCACAGTAAACACAATGTCATCACAGCTCAACGGAGTGCACCAGCCGGGAATCGAACCCGGGTCTGTACCGTGGCAGGGTACTATTCTACCACTAGACCACTGGTGCTTTTGTTGTTACCAAGCAACAGTTTATTATATTTATTACATATTTTAATGTGTTTTAGATTTATATTTTATTTTTGCCATATTTGAAATATAAAACCATAAAAGAAATTCATAGATTAAAGAATAAAGAGATTAAAATTGTAATTTTTCCTCTACATTTCGTAGGATATTTTATAAATCAGGCCTTATTATTAATATGTATTTTGAATACGGTTGATAGTGTGGTGCATGTCATCTTTAGCGAAAAACTTTGCAGTGGATTTTATGTTTGAGGAATGACATTAAATATTTTTTTCTTCCAAATATACTCTCGTCCCTTGCGTCTTTGAGCTAACATGCTTATATACAGTCGTAAATAATTCAAATTGGTTTCAATAGCTAGAAATAAATTTTCAGGCAAAATAAATTAGAAAACAAAATGACTTTAGTTGCAAAAAGATTTCAAGAAATCAGAATTAGAACTTCCCATAAAATTTAATTTTTATTTTATCATTTATTCTCTAAAATAGCAGTATTTTACTTTGATACTTCCTGATATACGTTTTTGTACCTCAGTTTAAAATTGCTTTTACTCCATCTAGTTTTAGCATTTCTTAGAACTTGGAATTTTTACGAAGTAAGTTACAGAAAAACCTACATGCAAAGATTTAATGTAACGTTTGTCTTTACGAAATTGTATATAATATTAATAAAAAGCTTTTATATTATGTATACGTAACCAAACTTGCATTTAAGAAGAAAAGACATCTGAAATATTTTATTAAAATACAAAAAAAGAAAAAAAAAAGTGCCCTTATCTGAAAGTAATTAAAATTTTCTATAAAAACGGTTAAATAATATAGGCCGATATAAAAACTAAATATTAGATTTTTCAAATAAAAAAATCTTGCCACATTCGACTTATTATTAAATCAATTAAATAAAAACCATTAATATATAAAAAGTAAATACATAATTAACATAATAACTATTTTAAATATTCTAAACTTGGTGATGTGCTGCAATGTTATTTTATTATTATTATAACTTAAAAAGAATAACAATTATAATATTTGGTAAAAATCTTTACTTCATATATCAAAAAGTAAATTGTAAATAAGGTAAAAAAAATAATTGAAAAATAAATACATAAATTTTAAAAGTAATTGTAAATAAGGTAAAAAATCAAATAAATTATAAATTTCTAAATAATACTAGATATTAAATTGTATGATTTTCTTATTTATTAAGTTAATATTTTATTTGATTGAATTGTGTACTTAACAACGATATAATTTTCTCAATTTATTATCATTCCATATCTTAAAAATTTCCATTTTGTTAATCAAATTAACATTTAAGTAATTAAGTAAAGATACAAAGAAGAAAATTATTTTAAATCTAAATGTAAAAAGTATATACAGGGACTAAAAAAATCAATAATCTTTGAATTTTAAGATATTCATTTAAAAAAAGTTTAGAAAATGACACATTTTAGTTGTACTAAAAAACAAGTAGACAACAAAAACAGTACAACGCAATTCTACTCGGGTTTCTCTTGGCACCAAATAGCCTGATGAAACATCCTACAATGATAAGACTACTTAATGTACAACGATAAAATCTTCACTAGTGTAAAAATACAACTCACATTCAAACAAAAAATCATGCTAATTCTTCTATTTGAATCCTGCTTTTGGCTGGATTATATTCAATCAAGCCTACGTCTATTCACAAAATCTTATCATTATGAGCTACACATGATGATTACTACCACGAATTTTTCTGGGGGGCGTCATCAAGGCAATTCGAATGGCCAAGAACTCCACCAGAGACACTGCTGCCATGAACAAAAATAAGTATAAAATATCATATAAATTGAACAATGTTTTGTCTTAATTTATATAAAATTAAAGACAACATATTGCTAGGAAATTCATCAGCCACGTATCAAGCATCTATATTCAGATACAGTAATATCTGGGCTGGGTTAATCTCACCAAGTGAAATCACAAAATGAACCAAATAAAGTCACTGTACTAAAAAGACTACATTCACGAAAGACCAAAAAAAAACACTTGAAGGTCCTTTGTAATGCTTCTATTGAAGCATTCTTCAATCCTCTTCCAACTCTTTCCAGATTTCAATAAACTCTTACTGTTTTCTTTTCACATAAAGACTAAACAATCTTAAGAGAGACTCCGCCATCTTTTCCTCAGTACACTACTTCAGATTTCATATATCCCTGCTGATTAATAAAACACAATTCAACACCCAATCTATCATATTGCATCGACCATGTTCAACAGGAAGCAAACAAAAACGACCAATAAAGATTTAGGTGAATCACTGATTTCTCCGGTGCCTCTCCTCACTGACAGCATTTCAGCCATTCAGGCCTTTCAATTTTGTGATCATCAAGCAAGGTCATGAATAAAATCATGGGCGAACACCCAAATGCCAAGGAAAATACCTAAATATAATTTCTGAAACTGAGAAAATTTTGGGTATCCATTTCAGTAAGATATCTAAACCTTCAGTTGTACACTTCAAAGCTACAAACAACAGAACAGAACTATAAACTCAACCTCAGGAAATCACCTGATATATACATCCCTAAATAATGAAAAATAAAAACGGATGTAAGAGGCAAAAAAGAAACCAGAATATACATGCACCTTTTGTACAAAGGACCAAATGAAGAAAAGAGGGAACACGGATAACATAACACTCCATCTAGTTTAGTCTATTTCGTTAGTTTCTAATAAGGCTACTCCCAGCAGTTTTCTACTTATTTGGTACTCTCATTTCTATCTGTTCTCCAATCTCTAGAAGAGACCCAGTGTCGAGGGAAGCTATCTTCTTTTTTGAGACGAATGCACATTGTTCTTACTTCTTACAAAATCGCCATCCTTTGGTAGCACCTGCTGAAAGGTAGGCAAGTCATAATAGTTTCCATGTATTGACCATTACTGCTAATGCTATTACATATTCACCATCCTTCACTGGCACTCAGTGGGAAAGTGGAGGAAAGTCATCTTCATTCTTCAAATGATAAGCTTGATCGTCAATCCTGAATCTCAAACCAACACCCCCTTTAAAGAAGATGAAAACTAGGAGTACAAACTATAATTTTAGTGCTTTAATCTCTAATGAAAGTTGCTATCATTTAACATCATAAATAATCTCAGTAGCAACAAAATAATCAACACTGGAAGAATTATATTACCTTTTGGAATCAACTACAGACAATGAATTAGGCTTCTCCTCTGTCACCACCCCCGTGTTAGGCACAGTGCCCCTAGATGTAGAAATCCCAGAGTCTGGGTAATTGCTCATGTCAGTTCTTGAGGCTACACGAAGCTGAGGGACCACAGATCCAGATTCATGTTTCTCAGATGAGTGAAGGAAACCGTTGGTATAATGTGACCCCCATGTAGAAGGTTGAGGGAAATAGGTTTCAGGTGATCTTGCTTTGGTGCTACCAATAGCAGAGTATCCTTCTAGAGAATATTCAAAGTTTCCTTCCGGAGACAAATTCATTTCTTGTGGAGCTAGGGCCAAGCCATTGTTACGAGTGTGTCTCTGCAGATGCCCCTGAGAACTTTGTGCTTGGCCCCTTCCCCTTCCTGGAATTGGCCTATTATCCCTGTAAGGACGAGAAGTCTGCAAAATTAAAAACTTAACAATTATTAGATGATGACTCAATCACTGGAAAGTATGCGTATGCATATATTAGAGGTGTCTGTCTAGTTTTAATAACTAAAAACTTTAAATACCATGTTAGGAAAGTATGCGCCTGTTCCTCGAATTTTCCTTTTTTCTTCTGAAGCAAAAGTTGTCATTGGAAGTGTGGGATGATTTATGACGTAAACTTGTTGCCCAATAACACAATTTGAGTTTGCCTGAGATCGAAGACTGTGATTAATTTGTACACATTGACGAACAGTTTCCCATGGATTCCTATTTTTTGGGAACTTCGGAGATCTAGGAGGGCTAGGCACAACAGGAGAGACAGTATAACCATTACACATCTGACCATATTGTAAGTTTCCGATGTGACTGTCATAATCCCCAGTAAGGTCCAACAACGACATTGAAGCTTCAGTAACCCCAGAAACACTAGTGGTGGATCTATCACCATGAAAGAAATTATTTTCAAGGATATTAGCATATGTTGAAACAGCTGAACCATAAGATGCCATATTCTTTTCATCAGTATGTGATCTGGGAGAATTGCTCACTATACCTTCATCAATAACAGTATTTAGAGCAGATTCACTGCTTGAAATATTACTTTCAATTCGCCCATTTGAACAATATGACAAATCATTAGCGCTTGCTATATCCAATACCCCAGATGTTGCAAAATCCCTAGAATCTTCACTAAGTTTATAACTTGCGACTGCATTTCCATCCCCAGAGGAATCAAGGAACTCCCCTGCCAAAGAGGAGTCATCTTGGATTTCCTCTCTGCTTTCATAATTATGTTGATTTCCAGGTCCTGCATCCCTTTTGGATGCTGTAGATGAGCTCAAAACTGACTTGTCTACATTTACCTGAGTGCTTCCATGCCTTTCCAGGGTGTTTGCAAAGAACCTAATAAGCTCATCTGCTATTCTATCGTCTGGTAACATAAGAATCCAGCCAAGTTTACGGGCACCATACTTAAAAGCACTGCGTATTCGGAAAAAGTTCCCTGAAAGAGAAAAAATAATGCAATCATCAGGAAGAGACATTGAACAAAAGCATTTTTTTATACTTCTTTGTGTCCATGGACACTATATCAAACAAAGCATACACAGTCTCAGTACTGTTGCAGTGACAATGATTGTAAAGGTAGTACAATACTATTACTGATTTATAGTACAGAGGAAGGATATAGATTAGGGAAGTTTGCTGATTTACTTCCTGCACTATAGCATATAATAATGTATATTACATAAACATAATTTGGTTACAATGCTCTTGATGCCAGAGTGTCTTAACAACTTTACCTAATCATAAGTTTAAAATAGGTTTAAATACATCTTTTATTCCTGTAATTTACCTTGATTTTGGTTTCTATACCTTAAAATGATAGCTTTTAGTCTCTAGGTTCATTCTGTGACCTTTTATTAGAAAGTGGGCTTTAGTCTCTAAGTTTGCACTCCCCTTATATATTATAAATTAATCTTATCTCTAGTCGATGTAAGACTTCCAACACACATCTTTCACGCCGAGGTATAAACATCTCGAACGTGAGAGTAGAAATTAATGGATGGTCCAATATTGGCCCGAAAACTGGTGAAACAAAATGCCCACATATCTCGTTAGGATAAGCTTCAATCATGGTTCTGATACCATATTAGAAAGTGTGCTTTAAGGCTAACTCAACTCCACAAAACCGGCCTGTCTTATTTCTAGTCGATGTGAGACTTTCAACATCTTTTAATTCTATAGTTTTGCAACATTTCGTTCTTATAGTTCACCAAATTTATCTTGATGGTTCTCTCGTACATCTAGTGGCAAATTATTGGTGGCAGGGACAAACCTAACAAAACAAAACTATAGGGGCCAAAACCAAAAATTATAAAGCATGAGAAAAAAGTGGAGGTAAAATCAAGGGCCCTGTTAGAACAAAAAATCTTTCATAGGATTTATTGTAAGGTATTTTGTGCTTTGTGCTAGACATAGTTCCTAAAAGTATCTATTATAATTCTCGTCTATTTCCTCTCATTCATTGTATCTGATGTATCCCAAGCCATTATAAATATGAAACTGAGAAGGGAAGATACACTCTCAAATTCACTCTAATCCCTCTGCGTTTTTCTCGAGTGTACCCAAAAATGTATTTCAACCTTAACATATAATAACATTGATTTTATCCATACATAACTCTTCTTACTTTCCTTCGGAAAAAAACTGGATGAAAGGAAAACATAAGTGCATTAATATAACATACACAAAAAGCATGATGTAGATGCATCAAGACCATAAAATATGGTTAAGCTTCTTTTCTTATATCAACTTCTAATAGATGCTAAAATGACATCACAAACCATTGATGGACAAAACTTTTACCAATTATCATTTCTTCTAACAAGTACCTCCGTAAGAATTATGCTAGTGTGACTTGACAGAATTGTCTACACTGCATTTTCACTCTGAAGGGTGTCTAAAAGGAAAAGCCTACCTTCCGAAAAGCCATTCCAGGGAAGGCTAAAGATCTCAACACATGGTAGGAGCTATGAATATCTGATTTAATGGTGCTTTCAGATAGCATTTCTTACCAAAAATGAGGGGGTGATACGGATAGCATGTGAGATTCAATGAAGGATGACAACATCACCAAAGGAATTAAGACTAGGTTTTAAAAGCAAAGCATTAAACTATAGCACCTAAAGATATCGTATTTGATCAGAGAGACATTTCAAAAGAATTGAGTCAGATTATTCAAGTAAAATATTTACAAGGCCCTGTGTAGAATTTTGGACAGTCAACTTGAGTGTAATAAGAACCTTGGGAGAGCAAGAACACAAAAGCAAGCCACTATACTGTAATAAGAACCTTTGACTAGGACCAGCAAGTACGGTAATGCTGGCATCACCACCCACACCACTTGTCAGCAGAAGATAGACAAGGTAGAAGGCCCAGGTATCGATGGATAAGGACCCAAAGAGAACCACAATATAAAAGCTAGCTATAGTAGTTGGAAAGCACAATGACTTACAAACCCCACATAGAATCCCATACTTCCAAAGTGGGACTCGAGTCTCATACCTTGTAATTGAATCCTAACTAAATCCTAAACGAAGTGCTTAAGCAAGTAGAGCATGACAAACTCAACAAACATGATTCATGAAATGCTTAAAAAGGAAATGAGCATGTGGGGTCTTGATAAATCATTAAAACTGCTAAGGACCAAACCCAAAATTGTTGATCTCTACTCTGGAGCTTGTAAATAAAAATTAAATTACTTAATATTACACATAAATTCATAAATAAAAATTATTCACAACTACAGGCATTTGCATAATTAATAATTATTAGGCATAACTAAAAAGCAAGTGAATAACAGAAGTCAAATAGAGGGGAACGTCTGAAAGCAGTGCCTCCGATTCAGCTGTATGAAAGGGTTTTTGTTAGGACGTGGAGGGTGTATGAAAGAAGGAAGAGAGTAGGGAAGTGAGAAAGTACACTTAACTGCTGGACAGTTAAGGGGGGCGGGAAAAGGTCTATATAAGGGATCTCTTTTGTAGTTCAGTTAGTTAGTTACTACTTTCTTTTTAGTTGACTGGTTTTGAACCAAGTGAAGGAGGTTAAGCTCCTGGTATCCGGATTGTATTCTTGATTCTTTTCCTGTGAATACTATACATCCTTTACTCAATTCTTGTCTTGTGATTACCAGCTTGTGTAAGAGAGTTAGTGAGTTAGGATTCTTACCCAGTTTCCTAACAGTTTTGAACTCTATCAAACAAAAAGGGGAGATATTACTAAGGTACCCCAAAAAAATTGGATGAACAACTAATAATCAGGGGCAACCTCACAAAATTGGACATCTCAAACATGTGATGTGACTACATATTTGAAGGTAGTTCAATTTAAGTCTTGTGCAACCTCACAAAATAGGTTTGTAATATGAGATTCAACCGATTTATATATTATAAGTTCATTATATCTTTAGTCAATGTAGATCTCTAAAACACCCCCTTTTATGCAGAGGACTAGACAACTCATGAGAATAGATATTTATGGATGGACCTATAACGACCCTATAGCAAGTGGCATGACAGGCCCAATAAACCCAGACTCTGATCTTATCATAAATAATGGATCTTAAGTCTAATTCAACATCAAAATCAGCTTTTTAACTTGAGATTTTCGTCCACTTATATACTTAATTGATTATATCTCTAATCAATGTGAGATCTCTAATCAATAAATTCAATGGTAAAGATTATCCCCTTAAAAGAAATTTAAACAAAACAATCTTTAAAAAACAAGATAACATGACAAATATAGGTAAAGAACCCAACCACAACATTAAAACAGAATTCAATAGTCATGGAGACAAAAAGATAGACATTACATGCCTTTATTGACACTCCGGCCAAGATTGTTGTTTTCCTTCAATGGATCAATGATGTTAAGATGTTTCTGGGGAAATGCACGCAAATTTAAATCTGACCCTCTTGATGGTACTGAGAATGATTCCACACAGCTTCTAATGAATTCTTCAGTCAGTAGGGTATTTCCTCCATTTTCAGGAACCTCAGCTTCACACAGCAAGAAACCAATAAAAAACATAAAGCTGCCTGACAAAACCAAAAAGAAAAAAAAAAGAAAAATATGCCTACCTACTATATTAGGCAGAGAAGATTTGCTAATTGGTCCCTTCAAACTAACACAATAGTTGTCCCAATCAAATTTGCTGAAGTAGTCCAAAAATCTGTAGAGAACCTGGAAAAAGGGCAGATTGCAGAAAATTCTTACTGAAAAGATGCATCACCATCATCATGTGATGCAGATTTTCTTTTCCATAAGCAAAAGTATGATCCAGGTATATTTGATGGAGAACTTACTGCTAGAGGACCATCTAAGGATACATGAAACTGATGGAAGATATACAGAACCAAGGTTTCCAAAGCATATGTCGAAATCAGACCATGATGAGCACCCAGTACACGGCTCTCATAATAGCACCAAGCCTTAATCAGGATAATACTACGTTTGAAAAGATGATCCTTGGCAACAAGTTGATCAACCTATAAATTATAAGAACAGAATTTATAATATAAAACAAAAAGGTAGAGTCAAAGTGTAGTAACACAATACTCCAGACTGCAACATGTGGATGCATATAGATTGCAATATATAATAGTTGTTTCTAAAGTCTTGAGACTCAAACAAAATAAAGAAAATGGAACAAAATATCATTATGCTATCTGAAACATTAAGCGAGGATGAATTGTATAACAAATATTGTTGTGGCCTTCAGAGGTCAGTAATACCTTCTCAAGAAAGCATAATGTACTGAGTCCTCCTAACTGATTGAAAGAGATGTCTACAACAATATCCTGTACTATGCATTTAACAAGCTTAACCTGCAGAAAAAGAAACCCCAACATATGAACTATAAAAATATCAACGCATTAAATGAAAGCAAAAATCAATTCACAAATATTGAACCAAATAAAGATGCACGTTAGGTATCATGGATAAATAAAATGTTTCAATAGGTACAAGGAATACTGAAATATAAAAGGTATGCCCACAACGAACTGCCAAGCAAAATCAGCCTAGCATATCAACTTAGCAAAGTTATACAGATACACTGATTTTGCTATCCATGTACGATGAGAAAACATAAATAAATCTAAAATCAACAAGAATTGCCAGGTGCTGCTCTAGATCTAATCAAGCTATCAAAATAAACTACCCTTGCATAGATTGAAGTAACAAGTTGAGAAGTAAATTTCCATAACTTATGAGATGCGAAATAGGGTGGAACCAAGAAGCAGTTATTTGGATGCTTTTAAACAACTCAAAGTTCCAATACAGGAGAAAAAAATGCTTGCATCCATACTTGAGTGAAAAGTATTCTCCCCCAGTAAAATGTTAAAGCAAATACAGATCCAACTTTTTCCACGCTCATGAGTCATAACAAGTTGACAACTCTGTATTCCTAATTTACTTAGACAGTTGGCATAAAATAAACTTAAACTAAAATGCATTCAATTTCAGATAAGTCATCAATTAAGAAAGCAGAAATAACCTCTGCATCAATGAAACGAACATCCTTCACTTCATATTCAGCAGCTTCATTAATTTCCTCTCCATGAAGAACAGCACGAACATCAGATACCAAGCCATCCTCAATGTTTTGACAACTGAGTGCAGTTAAATCAATATCTCCATCTGGAAGATATGTTTTTAATGGAACTGATCCATATGGAAAAACCTGCAATGAATAATATTTAACATCAATATGTATACCACATTAGAAAGAACCCTGCCAATCACTGCCTGAAGTCAACAACATTTATTCATCAAAATCTGCACAGCAATCCGCTGCATTAAATTGAATAAGCCCTATAGAAGAAAAAAGGAACAAACCACCAGCCTCGATCTATATGGCAGAAATATCTTCTTTTAAATTACAATGAGCTAAAATAAAAACAAGAGATCGTAGTGCATTGATAAGCACTCAAGCATTTCGGGAACTCGCTAAAGATGGAGAACCCCACACTCATACTTCACCGAGCATTAAAAGTCAGTAATAAAGGTGAAGAACCAAGCACTTAAATACTATACCAAACATCCCAGAATACCTGATGGGGGACTTAGACAACCACAATACTTTAGACCCTATCACATACACCAATACAACCATTGCACTGGAAGGTGTCACGGGGTAATATCAATTCAGCACCTTTAGTCAGACAACATAATGTCCCCTTAGGCACACTGTTCTTGTTCAAGCAACTCATGCCTTGAGAACCTTGCTGATTATAAAATAACTGAAACACTAAGTCTCTAAAACTACAGAGAAGACAGAAACAATGAACCAAGACCGTGTGTTTCTGAGACAGTTCGGGTGATTTACTTATATTTAGAAAACAGAATCAATACAAAAAATAGAGGAGATTTAATATTTTCTATTAACAAAGACATGATATGGGAATAAAGAAAAACATTTTTATTAATACATATATAATCTACATATTCTTAACTATATAGGATCAACTCCTTATTAACAAATTCAGTTGAGTACATAACCATGTGTCCATTGATGAGGGTAGAAAAACTTCCTTTGTTAATTGGACTTTTTCCACTCCTATTATTACCATGAATGTTATGCTTGAGTAATTGGTAAATAGTTGCCATACAGAAAAACTACAGAGGTATTAGAAGAAAAAACCAAGGAAACTACAAGAATTTGGAAAAGAAAAAATCAAAGTTTAATTAAATTTACGAACATGAAAGTATAAACAAAAAATATGCTTAATGTTGGGCTTGGAATGACTAAAAAAAAGAGCAATCTTGATTTTGATAAAAAAAATCTTATGCTTAGAAATCAGCATAAAAAATAAGACTTGAATTGATTTAGAAATCAAATTCCAACTTTGCTTGGATAAATTGATTTTAAGTCACATTAACATTAAATTAATTGATTTTGTATAATTAACAGAAATCAAATAGCAATTAAACTTAAACCAAAAACAAATCTACTCAAATCCATTTGTTTTAAATGGATTTAAATTAGTACACTATAAAAAATGGAACAGTTTTTCCAAATCAAAATCAATTTCTATGGTATAACTTCATAACAAATTTTATCCAAAAAAAATATTTTCATTCATCAAATCAACTCTTGATTCTTCAAATATTTGATTCCAAATATACTCTAAAAATAGCTATTACAAACACAAGTTAATTGATGGCTAATAAACAATAATTGATGAGATAAAGAAAAGGTACGGACAAGAACATAAGTATTTGTTGAGTGTAATGCTCACCAAAAGTTGTTTTTGATACATAAATTAAGTTGTGCGCATCAATAGACAATATATTTATAGAAGATATTGCATTGACCACAATGATTTGCACTTATTACACCAATACATTCCTTGCTTGGAAAATTACACTCACCTTATTTTGTTGGTGTTAGAAGTGGACTTTAAGCCTTACTCAAGACCACAAAACCGGCTTGTAAGATGAGGTTTGCACCCACTTATATACAATAAATTGGCCTTATCTCTAGTCGATGTAAGACTTCCAACACACCCCCCTCACACCGAAGTATATACATCTCGAGCATGGGACTAGACATTAATGGGTGATCCAATAGTGGCCCGATAGAGGGTGGAACAATATGTCCAACAAACAACAAATATTACTAACATAGACTTTAACCTAGCTCTAATACCATGTTAAGAAGTAGAATTTAACCCTAACTTAACCTCATAAAACCGGCTTGTAAAGTGAAGTTTGCACCCACTTATATACACTTAAATGGCCTTATCTCTAGTCGATGTGGACCCCCCCCCCCCCCCCCCACACCAAGGTATATACATCTCGAGCGTAGGACTAACATTAATGGATGGTCCAATAGCGTTCCGATAGCAGGTGGAACAATATACCCAACAAACAACAAATATCGCTTTATAAGGTTAAACATAAAGTAAGAGGGAGATTTGTATAAAACTCTTAGGAAATATATTTTAAACCTAACTTAACCTCACAAAATCAACTTATAAAGTAAGACTTCCACCAACTTACACATTTAAATTTGACCATATTTCTGTTCAACATGGGATCACCGACATAAACAAACAAGGGTACATGGGTGCATGCGCAGTGCACAAAATAAAGAAAGGACATTGGTGTTATTCTGCAAATAAGGAAGGTTATAGAGTAATGAGAATCACCTCCAAGGAGATCACTGCAATTTTCCTTATTTAAATGGAACTTAATGCAAAGTAGTCACATATCACACTGTTTGTGGTTTTTACTAATGTTGTCACCTTTCTTAAGGCATGTGCTTGTTAGCACCTACAGCCTCAAATCAATTATAAGTTTACATGTAACACACAATATGCATAAAAGGGAATGTTAGAAAAGTGCATTTTGTCACAGATAGAAAAGCACCAAACTAATGTACGCCAAAAAGAATTATAAATCATTGTTTTAGAAAAATTTGCTTTATCTTATCTACAGTTTTTGGATATCAAGAAGACATTAATTATTTCTTCCTATTCTTGTCTCTTGAAATCAATAATAAACAAAATGAGAGAGCATTAATGGAATGATGTCGTAAGAGGTGTAATATAAAACCATCCATATGGCATAATTAGTTAATGACATGGTATCAAAGCTTTTAGTACCTAGCGGTCTAGAGTTCAATTCTTCACAACCCCATTTTTCTAACACAAACTTCAAGTATAACACAATATAAATGGACCTACGCCCTATCCACACTTGATGTGGGGGGAGGCAGTGGCATTAACGATGCAACAATATCACTCTTGGGTCTTTTACCTGACAACTTAAAATTCTGGATGATAGGACATGGCACCAAAGCCTATATGATGCCAGTTTAAACTTAAGTAAGCACTTTTGCAAATCCAAACAAAATTTCTCATTCCAATTAATGAACTGGAAAGGGAGGATTTGTTGCTACTAGGATAAAAAGTACCTTTAAGCTCACTCAACTAATGTTATCAAACTTGAGCATCCGAAGGGTGGATAAATTTTGTATCTTAATGATCATAAAAAGATCAACACAGATTACAAAAATCCTTCCAACAATGCATAACAATTATATTTATATACATCCATATACATAAAAAAAAGTAGCTTATAATAAAATAAATAAGAATTCTTAATAAGTCATCAATCACCAAGAACATAAAATAATATGTCCAAACGAACCAAAGATCCGAACACACTAAATGCAGATTATGATAATAGGCCCAAACATAAGGCCCATTTCAAGTTGACCCGCAAGCACAAAACCCAGCTTATCATTTTGTTTCTTTAGATGTGAACCCTAATCACTCACCTAACCATGTGACTAGACTCTTCCACCTCTACAACACACTAAAACCTCATCACCTCTGCCACATTCAATGCAAGACAATAACAAGTATGACAGTTGCTAAAAGGTGACCAAAAATCCTCGATGACATTTTTCATGATTTTCTCAATGTAACACCGTCATGTAGCATTTTCAATGAAACCTGCAAAGGTGACAGCAACGTCCGACAACAATGTTGGAAACATTCAGTGACAGCAATAGCAATGTTCGACAACAATAGGAGATACAGGATCCTTCATTTATTTTAAAAAAGTGTATCAGAGGGATCAACAATCCAGCAATTTTCTTCTGAAAACCGGGATTTGCATAAGCAGTGGTCCCCTGAGCAAATTAGCATGGGACTCACCCAAAACTCATTGGATCATGCGAATTAGCAAGTTTACTCATGCAATTTTCACAACGTTGCTTTCACTTTAATCCAAACATGCACTTAAGCTTTTGGAATATTTGGTCCGAAACAGATAACATTTCATGCATACTAATAGTAATAGTAATATTAATAGAGTACAATTCTGGGAAATGTAGTTATTTTTTCTAGTAAGAGGCCTATTGGATGCCTTTCTTAATCCTTGTGCAAAATTCAGATATTTTGAAAGAGGTGTAAAAACATATGTAATATCAAATGACTTCATGTTAATTTAAAAAACCAGAGTTGCTATGTTACCCTTATGGATATGGTCTCCAAGCTTAGTTGTCAAGCACTTGTTTATTATTCATATCCAAATAAACAGTAAGGAATTTCCTAAATCTAAAAATATAATTAATAATCTATACAATGCTTGACAACTCACTTTGATATCAAACTTGACAAAATGAGTACAAAATTAATGCCCTTCAACAGCTGACTTCTCATCAAATAACTGATTTGCTCATTTTCACCATATTTCTCATACTCAAAAGCATGATAGACATGGAAACAATACAGCAGCCACTAGAATTCAGCAAACTTAAAAAGTTAAAAGACGCAACAATGCTATAACACAAAACTTAAGTCAGTATAACATTAACATAAAACACATGTGTTAAATTAAAGACAGAATGGATATGTCAAAAGTGAACATAAGTCATTTAAGACATAATAAAGCACTTCAATTTACCTAATCATTGTGACATACATATTCATATAACGGATAATAAATACATAGCAAAAAAGTTGTACAAGCATCTAAAAAAATTCAAAATTCATCTGAAGTGTCCAATTACTGACATTAATACGAGTCCACCACAGGTAAGTAACAGAAATAAAGTAACAAAACAAACTTAAACACTATTTCGAAGTGGTAACGCTTACTCTGTCCCATGGCTCCAACTCAGAGCAAAAGCACTCAAGACATGAACAACCACACCTCATTTTCTTTCACATTTAGCTGCCCTAATTACCAGTACCGAAAGTGAACTTGACTAATCTGACAACTTCCTGACGAAAAGCAGAGAGAGAGCAAGTTCATTCCATTATCAATTCAGCATTGCAACTACCACAATTCCTAATGAAGAAATTATCATTTCTCATCAATGTCGCCCTAATTTTAAATGCAAGCCCTCAAAACAACACAAATAAGTCCAAATTCGAGTCCAACACCTTCACAATCACCAAAACCATGAAAACAAAAATCTAAACAGCCAACAAGCACGCCAAGATCGTTAAACTGAATCCAATACAAAAAAAAAAAAAAACAAGCATCCACGCAACCAAAACGACGCCGGTGACACCGACCATAATTGAATATTGATGAGAATCGAAGCTAGCGAGCAACATCACCTCGCAGCGCGCGCCGTACCGAATGAGCCTCTGGACGTAATCGACGACCTCCCTCCGCCTCCGGTCGGCGGCGAGCGTGGGCTGTATGCTGCGGAGAATCTCGCCGGTGGTTTGCTCGGCCGCCGCCCAGGCATCCGCCGCCACAGAGGACGGATCGGGATTTAATATCGGAAGCGGCGGAGACGGCGGCGAGGACCCGCACGGGCGATCCTCCCCGAAAACGATGCCGTTTGCATGAAGATCGCCCATCACTGTCGTTAAAACGGGCACAACCCGACCCGGAATCGGAGTCCGGGGCAGAGGAGAAAGAAAATAAAACGAAAAAGAGAGCCTTGGTGTGAATCTAGCAACAGTGGCGCGTGTCTGGTTTTTGAAGACGGGAAAACGAAAAGCGAACAAAGAAAGAAATGGGAATAAAAAAATGGATATCTATCTGCGAGGGAAAAAGAAAGAAAAAAAATAGGGTAAGAGGGCTCGTCTTTGTTTCTTAGAGTAGTCTCCTATTTCTGATTTTGATGAAATAATAAATTGATCAATATTTGGGCCCTAGGAAAAAATTAATTCGTTGCATATCTAGAATCAGGAAAATGGTTATTCAATAGTCAACTTGGTGAAATCATAAACTTATTGACAATTATGGATTTATTATGATAGGCATGGGAGGTTTCTATTTTCCTTCTTCTTTCCCATTTTAGGGTTTGTAATTAACTTGCACGAAATGTATGCTCGGAAAGTGGACCTTGGTTGTGTTGGGTGAATAGGTGTCGGAGTTATCAAGAAACATAATAGTAATCTATAAAGTTCTGTAACTAACCACTGTATGAATGTTTTGTATAAAATAAAATGTGTAATTTGTATCTTATTACAATGACATTTAAATTTTTTTCCTTGTTGGGAAGTAAAGTGATTTTAGTTAATAAAAATTAAGAGCAACTATATGTGTAAATAAACATAGTTTGATAATAAAATTATTTATAAATAAACATTAATTATGTCAACGTCTTTTTAGTTGAAATTGAAGTAATGATACAATATAAAATTTCCATACTTAATCAGTATTATTGAAAGGGAAAATAGTTGTTATAATAATGATATCACATGATTAATTAAGAGAGAAAATATAAATAAAAATGTCATTAAATACTAATATTTTTATAATATGATTAATGATGCATTGTATTTTATAATGTTTTCATTAATTTATGGTATATTCTTTTATTGATAAATTAGTTTTAAATTTATATTTATGCACGGGTTGGTATTTATTTATATGTTTATTAAAAAGGATTTAGAAGTTAAAAGAAAAAAATAATAAATAATTTTAAGTTTAATAAGTTTTGAATAAAATTAAGTTGAAAAATTATTTATAAGTTTAAAAAATCAATATATGTTTTTTATAATTATAAATAATAGATTTTGTAAAAATATAAAAAATAAAACATGTACAAAACTACAAAGTATACTCTCGAAATATAAAAGGTATTGAGAAATATGTGAAGTATACTCGTTAAAAATGCAATCCAGTATAATAATAAAGTGGTTTAATGTGTATAATTAGACTTGCCTAATGCATCAATTGACAAAATCATTTGATATATATTGTTATACTTATATAATCAATATATTCATATACATACTCATTTAATTTGTATTGATAGATTCGTTTAATTAGTATATGAACAATCTCGTATAATGTATATTTAC
Organism: Vigna radiata var. radiata; assembly: GCF_000741045.1. NCBI lineage: Eukaryota > Viridiplantae > Streptophyta > Magnoliopsida > Fabales > Fabaceae > Vigna > Vigna radiata. The sequence goes on along the minus strand of NC_028356.1, from coordinate 8,370,891 downwards.
TCATATACTTATAAAATGGGATAGAGTTGTTTAATGTACATTAATAGACTCATCTAATATGTATATGAATATACTCGTCTAATGTATATTATTAAATTATTTAATTAGTGTATGGACAAACTCATCTAATGTGTGTTGCAAGACTCATTTAACCAATGTATGGGTAACCTCATCTAATATGTATTATTCGAATCATCTAATTAATGCATGGAATGACCCATCTAACTCTTTCACTATACTCATCTAATTAATATAAGGATAAACTCGTCTAATGTGTGTTACAAGACTCGTTTAACCAATGTATGGGCAAGCTCATCTAAAATGTATTATTAGAATCATGTAATCAATGCATGGAATAACCCGTCTAACTCTTTTGCTATACTCATATAATTAATATAAGGATAAACTCGTTTAATGTGTATTGTAAAACCTTGCTATACTCATCTAATCACTATATGAGCATGCTCATCTGATATGTATTACAAGATTTAGTCTAATTAATGAATGGATAGACTTGTCTAATGTGTTTAATAGACTCGACTAATTTGTGTATAGAAAAACTTGTCTAATGTATATTATTAGAGTCGTCTAATCAATATATGAATTATCTATCTAATGTGTATTTTAAACTCGTGTAATCAATATATCAAAAAAACTCATATAATGTTGTTTGTTATACTCATCCAATCAATGTATTCTTAAACTTTTCTAATAAATTTTGTTATACTCATTTAATCTAACTTATAGATGACTTGTCCAATATTTTTTTGTATATTTTAATTAATGTATGGTCTGTCGCAACCGGAAAATCGCGACGGGACGACGATCCAAAGAGAAAACAATTTGAGAAATGTTTTGGAGTCGCCACCATAGTTTATTCTGGAAAACTACGGAAAAACCATAAAATGATAAGGCAAGGTCTACGAAAACTTAATTTCGGGTTCGGGAGTCGGTTACGTGTAGGGAAGGTATTAGCACCCTACAACGCCTGCCCTAAGGCAGTACCTTTAATTAAATGNGCGAATAAAGATATGGTTTGCAAAATGTTTAACTATCCCAAGAACAACAAAATAAAAAAACAAAAATATTTTTTAGGTTTTTGGGCCCGACAAGGATTGACCTTGCTCCTACGTATTCTCATTCAAAATGAGAAATCAGGGTTACGTAGTTCTTTCCGAAAGATTGTTGTTTGAAGATGTTTTTAGTTTTTGAAGATTTTATATTTTTTTGGTATTTTTATATAAAAGAGAAAAGGTTTTTAGCACAAGGCCTACGCGAGCGGTCGCACGTGTGCTTGAACCCTTTCAAAATATTTTTATTTGATTTTTTAATTTGTAAAAGAAAAGGGAAAAGGTTTTCAGCACAAGGCCTACGCGAGCGGTCGCACGTGTGCTTAAACCTTTTCAAAATATTTTTATTGATTTTTAATTTTTAAAAGAAAA
>NC_028356.1:8367225-8369239 GCF_000741045.1 Vigna radiata var. radiata | reverse complement strand
TTTAAAAGAAAAGGGAAAAGGTTTTCAGCACAAGGCCTACGCGAGCGGTCGCACGTGTGCTTAAACCTTTTCAAAATATTTTTAATTGATTTTTAATTTTTATGATTTTTATACTTTTATTTATTTATTTTTATTAACAAATGAGTATAACAANCAAACAATAATAAAACAAATGTCAAAACCAAAATAATAATAAAAACAAAGACAATAAAAATAAAACAATCCAACAAGCCCAATAAGAGTGAGGTGCAGAAATTAAAAACCAGGGGTGCACAGCAAGGTTGAGACTGCCAGGGGTGTAAGACAGGGGTGCAGCATGAAATTTCTTGGTTCAGGCCCAAGGTAGGCGTGTAGCAGTGCAATTTGGGGGGTGCCACTGGATATTTTGCTGACCAGGCCCAAGGCCTCTTTTATTGTTTGCCAGAAAGGGAATGGAGGTGCGAATAGAGAAACGGTGGTGGCGGCAGGCAGGGAGGANGCGCCCAATAGCCAGGCCCAAAGCCATTTTTCTTCCTTTGTCTGTAGGGGGTGCGAATTGGAGTGCCAGTGGTACCAGAAAGAAAAGGCGGCCCACCAGCCAAGCCCAAAGCTTCTTAACCTAATTTGAAANATTAGGGGTTCCATCAGATTGCCCCATTCTGTGCAATTAGCGCCTGAGACCCAGGGTCCCCTTCTTCTCTGAGCGAAAGAAGCTAGGGATTTCACCTTCGCCACTCACAGCCAGAACCAACCTTTCCNTGACCGGCCACCATCATCTACAGCCCACGGCGTTGACACCCATTGTCGGAGCCATCGCCGACCATGACACCAGACTCTCTTTCNCCTTCTTCTCTTCGCGCAAGAAGAAACTCACCACCCTAGGTCGCGATAGCGTTCACCACCAGAACCGCCGGCGACAACGCTGGTCACCCCCAAGGCTCCGTAAGGGTGCTACCGACACCAGGCTAGGGTCGACGCTCTNAGTTGAGCCTTCCCTTCCACCCCCGCGTCGCCATCACCANCGAGTCTACGACCAGCACTGCCAAGAACCGTTGGCGCCTCCTAGAGCCGACGGTACTTCCTTCGAGAGCCACCANAAGTCTTCTTGTGTGACTTGCCTCAGATTCGTCTTTGCTATCTATTTTTTGCTTTGAGTGTTGAGATGAATCGGTATGAGGGTGATGGAAAAGGTGATGGAGGTAGTGAATGAATTTCTNTGTTTTTTCAGGTGTCGAAGAAGATGGAGGAGAGAATNTGTGCGTGATTGGTTCTCTGCTTCTGTGTTCTATGATGGAGGAGGTGGTGGCCAGCAAAAGGGATCGTAGAAGGCGTTTTCTGTGAGAGTGAATGGAGGAATTATGGGGAACGAATTGGGGTTGCCTTGATTAGGTAAGAAAGGTATTCTGAGTTGATGAGCTGAAATTTNAGAGGAAAGGGTTGATGATGATGACAAAAGGACTTGATGCCCAAAGGTTATGGATGAAGATGATGGGTATAGGAAGCCATGGTCAATTGTCAGTGGTGAATTGGGAAAGGTTTTGAGTAGGGGAAGTGGTTCGTGATTGAGAATGTGTTGTCCCCAGACGAATCTGTTGGGTGGTCACCGTGTTGAAGCATGGTGTAGGTGGTGAGCCCAAAAAGGGTGGTGTCGTGTGTGTGATCAATTCTCTTGGGTCATCAATTCTGTTGGGTCATGAGGTGTAGTGAGGGTGATGGCATTTGTGAGTGATGGTTCTNTTGGAGGTGGTTCCAAAGGGGTGTCGTTGGGTCGTGTAAAAAAAAAAAAATGGAAGAAGAAAGTAGGGCGTGATGGGGATGAAGGTAATTGAGGGTTCTGGTGTGTGTGATTGAATCCTCCCGGGTGATGACCCCAAAATCTGTTATGTATTCTTCTGCTGCCCGAATNAATTCTTGTGTCTCNGAGATTCCAAGATCTATTCCCTCTAACCGTTTTTCTCACCACTGCACCCTTCCAAAACATGTTCCTGCCAACCAATTCTTTTCCTTTTTTTTTCTTTTTTCTTTTCTTTTTTTT
>NC_028356.1:8363804-8366070 GCF_000741045.1 Vigna radiata var. radiata | reverse complement strand
AAAACCTGGATTTGACCATTGCCTCGCAGAGGGCCAAACTCGCAGAACAGAAATTTAAATCCGACCATTGCCTCGCAGAGGACCGATAACAGAAAGAAAAACTGGATTTGACCATTGCCTCGCAAAAGGCCAAACTCGCAGAACAGAAATTTAAATCCGACCATTGCCTCGCAGAGGGCCGATAACAGAAAGAAAAACTTGAGCTTGGGGTGCCAGGCGAGCTGGGCTTTGGGTGCCAGACAAAACTGGGCTTTTGAAATTTTGAAATGGTCACATGAAACTGGGCTTTTTGAAATTTTGAAATTGCCAGATGAAACTGGGCTTTTGGAATTTTGAAATGGCCAGATAAAACTGGGCTTATGAAATTTGAAATTGCGAGATGAAACTGGGCTTATGAAATTTGAAATTTGTATTTTTTATGATTTTCGACAAAAACTTGATTTCTGAAAAGCAACAAGGAGTTGAAACCCTTCATGACAAAGTGTCAAAAATTTGATGCAGGATCAGGTTGTGTCAAAACCCCAATATGAGAGAAAAACATGATCGGCAAAAAACAAAATCACTTGAAAAAGATCATTTGCATGTCATTTTTATTTTTGAAGAAGGACTCGACCACCATTCATATGAATGAAGAGGGTTTCGATCCGAAAAACTTTCTTTTTGAATTGATGAAAAACATTTGCTTTATTTTGCATTTTTTTTTTGAGTCAGTCATCTTACTTGCAATCATCAAACTGGTCTTTATTTCAATGATTTTGTGAAATCTGAGTAATGTCATGCATGCAAGGTCTAATGCTAGATATGATTATATGTTTGACTTGTTCTTTCTTGACATCAGTGCACACATGCTTGAATTCATTGGCAAAAGGATGATTTTAGAAAAGAATGAGAGTGATTTGGAATGGTTTGGAAGGCTGGGACAGGCACATGGGTACTTCAATCCTCAAAGGAGACGTAATATGTGAGTGTCAAGACGAAACACAATATATCAAAAATTCTGCCCCGGTTTTGTGTTTAGGAAAATGAGTTGGGGTTTGGATCCATGAAAATTAGGGTGACACAAAATCAAGTGAGACTTGCAAAGTTGCCCCAGTCATGGGATTATGGATTGATGAAATTTTGTGTGAGACTCATAAAGTTGCCCCAGTTTCTCTTCGGCAAGGGGTTCAATTTGGAAGAGGTAGTGGACATGTACAGGATCGGCTAAAAGGGTGGCCCCCAATGGGTTTGATTTTTCTTTTTGCATGCTTCTGGCTAGTTGGCAGGAAGATCCCCTTTTCTTGAGACATTTATTTTTTCTTCTTTTCTCTTTTTTTTTTCGACACATTGAAAATCATTTCCTCTTATCGCAAAGTTAAGCTTTATGAAAACTTTAGCAAACATTATCCAATCTGTGTGGACTTTATTAAGCTTGTAACGTGGCTAAGGGCTAAAAGGTATTGAAAGAAAGGATATAAAGGCCCAAATGAATGTTTGTTGGTTATTATTTTTTGAAACAAAGGTTATCATCTAAGTATTGCATCAACTATTTGACTTTTTGAGCACTTTGTTTTTTTTCTTGAACTTTGATTTTGATTCTTTGTTCAACATCACTTTGTGATTTCTTTTTTNTTTTTCTTTTTTTTTTTACTCTCCTTGATGAATTCTCTTTGTTTGATCATTAAGTGCTCTTATTTGCATCATGAGTTGACTCTTACCTAATGACAACCCTTGCTTGGGAAAATTTTGAAAATGAAATTAGTTAGTTTTTTTTTTTTTGGCTCAAACGGGGTGACAATGGATATATTTTTGCTTTTAGGTAAAGACAAGAAGGCCACACATCATTTTGAACTATGCTTGCTTTATTTTCAAAAGACCGACTCTTGCGACTAGATGACCTCAACATGAGTCGTGTTTTCCTTTTTTCCTCCTTTCTAGACCGCCTTTTCGGGTTTTCAATCTAGCGGGCTTATTCTTTTTTTTTTATTTTGTTTTTCTTTTTCAATTTTTTTTTCTTTTTGCCTTCTTTTTTTTGCCTTATATTTTTTTTTACTTTGTCTCAATGGATTCGGGGATCACCCTACTAGCGCAAGCGAGAAAAATTTTGGCCAAGTCAATCTGCCCCAGTGAAAAGGTTTATTTTGTTATTGAGGGTAGCGACGATGTTTGTTGAGGGGAAATCCCTTATCTTGGAAAAGTGAAGGGCGGAGGTTTTCAAGCAGCATGTGCACAAACGTCTTGAGAGAAACGTCAAAATTGTTATTTTTGATTTAACATTTGACCTCGG
>NC_028356.1:8359496-8361204 GCF_000741045.1 Vigna radiata var. radiata | reverse complement strand
TGAGAGGCTTCACTTTCAATTCGCCCTTGTTCAACAACATGTTCCTTCATCTGAATTATCAATTCTTGATGTCTCTTTTTTAGCATGATGCTAACCTTCCTTCTTCAGTTTGGCCACTGTTGCTTTCACACGTTGTTCAGCATTGTGAAATTACTTTTCACCATTTGGGTCAGGAGAAATTAACTTGGATGGCAGCTTGACTTATTAACCCTCTTTATGATCAATCTGGCTGAGGGCAATCTTTCGTTAATGGTCCATGATCTTAGGCCTCTCTTCGAACTCTATAGCTCGCCCTTTGTTCAACAACATACTCTTTCTTCTGAATCACCAGTTTTTTGATGCCTTCTTTTTTAGCTCGACAACGTTGTTCCTCCTTTAATTTTGCCACTACTGCTCTCACCCGCTGCTTAGCGTTATGAACTTGTTTCTCGCAGTTTAGGTAAAGAGGAATTAACTTGAATGGCAACTTGATTGTCTTAACCCTCTTCTTGACCAATTTGGCTAAGGGAATCTTTCAATAATATTCCATGATCTCGGGCATCTCTCCGAACAACGTTGCCCCAAGTGTCCCTAGCATGAAGCATTTCAGTAAAGGTCTCTTCCTCAGAAGATCTGCAATGTGGTAAGAGATGCAGGTGTTGGCGACCCTCTCATAGGATACCCAAATTATTTTTCTTCTTTTTTTTTTGTTTTGTTTTGTTTTTTTCTTTTCTTTTCTTTTTTCTTTTTCTCTTCTTTTTTCTTTCTCTTTTTTTTTGTTTTTTTTTTATTTGTTGTTCCTTTTTCTATTTTTTTTGTTTTTTTTTTTGTTAACACATACACAATAATGGATACGCATGAGGGGAACATTAGGGTAATTCCTGCAACAATGTGCGATACATGATATTTGCTGCCAAGAGACACGCCATTTAAACTTTTCCTCTTCTGAGTTTGCACAGAGCTGCATTCATTCATTTGCCCCTTTCATCTTTAGTTTAACCGCAGTAGTTCCTAGGGGACACATGGCATTCAAAGCACCCTTACTCCTACGAGAAATGAAGCATACATACGACACCGGTAAACAGTGTAACATCTTTCTTCTCCTTGGTTAATCATTGGAAGAATCACCCTAGGTATCCTTGAGGAAGGTCCCTTGTTGTGCCTTTAAGTATGAATTCACTCTCCAACTTCATAGGGGGAACTTTCATTATCCTTGCTAGCTGCAAATCAGGTATATACTGCCCAAGGTGGTATGAAGTGTTTCCCTTGAGGAATACATCTAAGGTCTCCTCAAATTATTCTATTGTTGGCATCAACTAGAAATGGATCATAGTGTTGGGCTAAAACAAGAATTGTTGTTGTCTGAACCTCCACCTCTGACAGTATCAACAAATTCCCATCCATTCCTGAATGCATTTTTCAAGGTTATCTTTTTTCATATCCCTCAAGAGATTGATACTGCCCCCCTTGACTTCAATGCATATGCTTTTCTTCAAAAAGTTTAAACTTGAATGCCCCTTGACTCAAAATCCCATGTTAATTTCCATTTTTACCNNAATCACNACTTTATAATTTCTTNACTAGAACTCACAAAATTTTGACAAGACCATAAAAACATGAGCAATAAAGAAAGAAAGAAAAAAAACAATGTAGTGATATGTACGAGATGCTTGATTTTATTAAACAAAAGTGAGGGTTATAAGACTGCACACATCTCCCTTTGTGCCCT
>NC_028356.1:8337149-8355646 GCF_000741045.1 Vigna radiata var. radiata | reverse complement strand
TTTTTTTTTCAAAACAATAAAATCAAACGAAAATTAAAAATAAATCCAAATAATAAAATAAAAACTAAATCAAATAGTAAAATAAAAATAAAATGAAAATGAAAATAAAATAAAACAAAAGTAAAAACGAGTCCTATCCTTTAGTCACCCGGACGAAATTGGGTGTTGACAGTCAATATCGTCTAATGTATATTATTAGACTCATTTAATGTTTTTTGCTAGAATATGCTGCTATAATCGTTTAATCAATATACATCTAATATATATTTGTTTAAATAATTCATTTGCAAAAACAAACATAGTGTTAATCGAAAAGGTGTCACCTAAAACATAAGCCTCCTTAGCAATACATTAGGACACAAAACCCTTATTGATACAACCTTCTTCAAAAAAATTCACCATCCAAAAGATAAAGGAGGAGGAGAATAAGATTAATATTCTGTTACACGTATGTTAAATAAAAAGGATAAAAGAACCTTTAAAGATAAAGAATAAGACATAAATATAAAAAAAATAATGTATTGGTGAAATCTCCATAATACCCATTATTGGACTATCAACACCTGTCCAAAAAAGGGGGGTTTTGGTCTTTTTGTCTTCTTGAATTCTGAAATTACTTCTACCTCTTATGTTGAAATTTGTCAATTGAATAGGTTTTTTTTGTAATTTTTTCTTTCAATTCTCTTCTTCTTCTTGGATCGTAGATCGCTTATAGTGATTGGATTGCTTCAAATGTTGTGTTATAAGTTGCATTTCTATTTTTTTTCATTTGGTGGTGTTTGCATATTTGTTCTCGGTATCAACTACACCTTTTAAAGCAAGTTTTCATCTTAGTAAAGGGGTGTGCCTTTTTGTTTTCGAGTTATGTTTAGTTGGTGTGTTGTGTGTTTTTATCTCTGTAGAGCTTTTTGGATTGTCATTTTAGGTTTTTCCAATAAGTTTATTTTTTGTGGGTTGTGGTTATGTTTCATTTTTTGTTTTGGAGTTGTGTTTGATTGGTATGTGTTATGTATTTATAACCATGTATAACTTTTTGGATTTCACTTTTGTATTGTGGTTGTGGGTTTTGTTGGAAAGGTCATTAGAGTTTGTGGTTTTGTTTCATTTTTTATGGTTTATGGTTACATTGTGATTGTGTTAAGTTTTAATTTCTATGGGCAAGTTTGGATTTATTTATTTTGTTATGGTTATGGTACTTGTTTTATATTTTACATTCTTTGGTATTATCTTTTATTTGTGTTACTAATTGAATAAAATTTGAAGATTTTATTATTTTGAAAAGTTGTTTCTTTTTCAAATGAGATATGTTTGATTTGTTTCACTCTCTATTGTTATTTTTTTACCACGAACCCTTTTTTAATACTTATAATATGATATTTATATTAAAAAAAATTAAAAATAATGTTTTAAGATTGAGGCAAAAGGTAAGAGGTAGAATACTAAATTTGTTTGAGTATAGTTTGTCATTCTTTGCATTGTTTTGCAGTAGAATGGTTCTTACTTCTTCTTTTTTGCATATAGGTTTGCTTTATTCGAAATATATGTCAACAATGTATTTACTATAGTATTCATGCCTTTACATAGACTTTTATGGTAATCTACATGTTATCTCTCTCTATACTAAGTTTGAGATTGTGTAAAAACATAGGATTTAGGTGAAAAATTTTCGAATGTTTTTGACTTCTTAAATTATTTTAGTCATAGTTATTACTATGTGTTTATATTTCCTTTCCTTTGTTACATTCTTATATTTGTGTTAATATTTGAATACGATTTAGATGTTTTGAGAAGTTGTTTTATTTTTCAAATGATAAATGATTTTTTTGTCATTAAACATTTTGTATTGTTGTTTTTCATTCAAAACTGTGTTGTTATTTTTTATATTATGAAATTTTTTAATGCATTTGATATGTAACATACTAACTCTCTTTAAATATAGTTTGTCATTCTTTGCATTAGTTTTAGATTAGGATGTTTCTTAACTTTTTAGATAGATTTGTTTTGTTTTAAATATATGTCAACAATGTATTTACACTGTTATTAATGCTATTACATCAACTTTTGTTGTGATATGTATATATTAATTTATTATAGTAATTTTGAAACTATGTAAGAGCATAGGATATTTATAAGACTAAATCAATACTATTACTTTTGGGTGACAAACTCTAAATGTTTTAGGGTTCTTCAATTATTTTAGTTGCAATCATTATTCTGTTTTATATTTTTTTTTGTTACTTTATTTATTTGTGTACTATTTGAATAGAATTTAGAGATTCCAATATTTTGAAAAGTTTTTTTTTTCAAATGAAAAATGTTTGATATTTTTCTGGTTCAAAATCTCTATTGTTACTTTTTTTATGAACCTTTTTTAATACTTATGATATGATATTTATATTAAAAATGGAAAAGCACAATAATAATGTTTGTAAGATCGAGGCAAGAGGTATGAGGTAACGTATTAAATCTGATTGAACATAGTTTGTCATTTTTTATATTATTATGTATTGGGATGATTATTGTACTGTATAGCCATATGGTCGTAAATAAGACCGACCGGATGAGGTCACCAAGAAGAAACGATTTGTCGAATAGGTTGATGTCATTCATTACGCATCATATGATTCAGATAACTAACATACTCATCGTTTGGTTATGGAGGAATAGAGACCGAACGGACAACTTACAACGATAATCATCCCTAAACATAACCTTTAATTAAGATTACTGGTAAGCACTACTTAGTAAGTAATGGGTCGTAATTGGGATAGAATTATGGTTTCATTAAGACTTTGGTAATTGCATTTATTGCGAATTTAAGACTTTGGTGTGTTCCTGATCGGATTAATCACTAACTTGAGTGTCAGAGTATCGTTGACAAGTACACCTGGACAATTTGGAAGACATGTAAAGAAGGATTTTGAACCAAGATGCACGAAAATACCTAAGCTAATTTGAGAGAAAAATGTGAAGAAATGTTTTGTGGATATCCTTGATCCTACACTCGAAACAATATTGTGAATTTTTATTCATATAGGTTTGCCTTTTTCTTAAATGTATGTAAGCTATGTCTTTACATAATTATTGATGCCTTTACATAGTCTTTTACTATAATGTATATATTAAGTCATTTGATAAGTTTGACATTCAATTGGAATATGTGATTTAAGTAACAATTTCTAATTTGTTTTTAAGTTCTTAAATTAATTTGTTTATAGTTATTATCTTATTTTATATTTCTTTTTCTTTTGTACATGCTTATATTTGTGTTAATATTTGAATAAGATTTGGGATTATAATATAATGAGAAGTTGTTTCTTTTCAATGAGAAATGTTTGGTTTTTAATTCAAAATATGTAGTTATTTTTTTATTATGAACTTTTTTTTAATGTTTATGATATTATATTAAAAATTAAAACAAAACAAGAATATTGTTTCTAAGATTGAAACAAGAGGCAAGAGATAACATAATAACTTTTTTTTATATAGTTTGCCATTCATTGTACTTTTTTATTTAGATGGTTTTTTTTTAATATATCTCAATAATGTATTTACATTGTTATTGATGGACTTACGTAGATTTTTGTTGTGATGTATATATTAACTTCCTTTGGTAAGTTTGAGACTATGTAAGAACATATGATCTTTAGAAGATTAAAGCAATGTTACTATTTTTGGTGAAAATTTTTAAAATATTTTTGGGTTCTTAAATTATTTTATTTGTAGTCATTACCCGGTTTTATATTTCTTTTTTTTTGTACATGCTTATATTTGTGTTACTATTTGAATAAGATCTGTGAATTCTAATATTTTGAGAAATAGTTTCTTTTCCAAATGAGAAATATTTGATTTTTTTTTCATTTAAAATTTTATATTGTTATTTTTAAAATCTTTTTGATTGTTAAGATATCGCTAAAAATACATCATATAGAGAGAGACATACACACATACAATATTAGAATATATAAAAACAACACTTAGTGTAAGTAAATTCTTATTATTCATATATATAATCATATCTTTATTATCAAGGAATATAATAAGATTGTTATTATTTAGGGATATAATAAAAATCTCTTTTATTTAAGGTAATAATTAGATCATATGATTCAGATACTTTCATCCTAATTAATTATAACATACTAAATATCAAATAATAAAATATGATTGCTTTTAGCATGATGGGAGCAAAATGTAACAATTAACAAATTATTAGACTTAATTACAATATATGTTTTTTTCAATCCTTTTCAAATTAGATTGTTCTTAATTTGTTAATATAGCTTTTTTTTCAATAATGTCTCAGCAATGTATTTACATTATTTCTTTTACTATGACTTTGTTTTTTAGTGTTTATACTAACTACCTTTTTATGACTTTGAGTTTTATGAAGACTGAGGAAAAATGTAAGAACTGGAAAAACTAAGCATCTTTCAATAATTTATGTTTCTTGCATCGGTTTTTATTTGGATGTTCCACCATTTCTTAATATAGTTTTTTTTTTTAAATATATGTTTTAGTTCTCATATTTATTCCTCATTTTCAGTTAGATCCTCATATTTCTTTTTGTCCCAATTGCATCCTAATATTTGAAAATTTGAGACAATTAAGCCCTCTCCATTAGCTGGAACTAACATTGTAGGCCAATTGAGAGGGCTTAATTGTCTCAAATTTACAAATATTAGGATGCAATTGGGACAAAAAAAAAACAGAGAGGACTTAATTGCCTCAAATTACAAATATTAGGATGCAATTGGGACAAAAAAAACATGAGGACCTAATTGAGAATGACGAACAAATCTGAGGACTAAATCATATATTTAACTTTTTTTTTTCAACAATGTTTTAGTAATGTATTTACATTTTTTTGCCATGCTACCTTATTGATAATATAGTTTGTGCTTATGAAACTTTTAATATAGGTTTATTTTGTTTTTCTGGTACTTGAATTGTGGTCTAATTATCTAAATGTTAATGTGCTACTTATATTTCTAAAATGTTGAATTTCTTGCACGATTATATTTTCGTTCATTTAGTAAATTTTATGTGTTAATGTTTATATCACGATACTTCATTTTATTTGGTTGTATTTTGTGTTAACATGCTTATATGTGTGATTTCTTAATGCATATGTAGATTTAGGTGAAGATACTCAAAATTATCATTGTGGATATAATGACAAATTTATATAAAAGTACTCAAAATCTTATTTTAAGTATTGATACATGTGTAAATAATCATTCATAATTAACTTCATTCAAAAAGTCTAATGATGTGTTCATAATATTGTTACAATTCAATATGAACAAACGTTGTTGCCATTACATAGACTTTTGTGGTGGTGATTTTGCAAGTTTGATATTGAAGTAATTGTAAGAGCTTAGTAAATTGGTAATACTAAAACAAAAGGTAAAAGCTAATGCACTAATTGTATTTCAATTCAATTTATTATTCTTGCATCATTTTGAACTTGGATGATTTTTTAATTTTTTATAATATAAGTTTATTTCAATTTAAAAATTGGATGATTTTTATTTTATTTTTTTAAAATATAGGTTTATTTCAATTCAAAAATGTGTTAACATATTGTATTTGTTGTTGTCTTTACTACAACTTTTGTTATGATGTTTATAGTAACACTTTTTTTCGTAAATTTGAGATTGAAAGAAATGCAAGAGTGTGAGATCTTTGTAAGACTACAAACTAATGTAAGTTGACATTTTATATATTTTTCAATTTAAATTTTGAATAAGTCATATTTGTTCATTATTTTTTATTTTTGTCAATAATAATTTTACTTTGTTATTTCTTTTATATGGGTAAATATAAAAGTTTAGGATCTTTCTAAGATTGAAGCAAAAGGTAAATAACAAATGTATTAACTATGATTAAAAAAAAATATTATTTCTACATTCTTTTGTAACTTGATTATTATAATTATTTAGTATTAGGGGTGACAAAAAGAGTCGAGCTGATTGGTTAGTCTAATACTCCGATAAAAAATAATGAACAAAGATGACTTATTCAGCTCAGAAGACCGACATCATTAAAAAACGAAATGTAAGAAACTTGTCCTTGTCTAACCCGACAACTCAACGTCATTAAAAAAAACCTATATGTAAAGAACTTGCTCTAACCCAACCCAATCAAGCCAACTTGACAATTTGTAATTTAGACGATGATGTTGATGAAGATGGAATAGGGGTGGAGGGGTTTCTTCTAATGCTGGATCTAATAACCCTAAAAAGGAAAATGGTGAATATTGAATGGAAAAATTATGATGGAGTTAGTTGATTTTTAAAATTTTTAGTATTATAGTGATTAAATGATTGTGTGAACAAAAATTATTTAAGGTATGAACATGTTTTGATATATTATGGAAAATTCAAATGTAGATAAAGATGTTATATATAAATAAGTGATAAATTATTCAAATGCAGTCCGACATCAACCTAATAGCCCCCTTGACAATCTGACATCAACTTGACAACCCGTCCAACAAACCAATATAAATTCGTTTCAACCTGACAAAGTTAATAATTCACAAGTTAGATTATAAAACTCAACCCATTATTAAGTGGTGACTTAGTTTGATCCAATCCATTTTTGACACAACAAAATTGAATCAAACTTAAAACGAATTGAATTCATCCATTTTACTACTCTTATTTAGTATATGTTTGATTAGTTATAAAAAAAATAATTCAATAACTTTTACATTATTTTAGTATATGAATTTTACTTTCATATATAACATTTTCTTCCTTTTTTTTTATTATGTCTGATACATATATACGAATGTTATTTATATTCCTTACAATTTTTTTTATTGTTTTAGTGCAAGTAAATAATTGAGTGAAAAGAAATAATGTAACTGAAGTAAAGATACTCACAATTTATAATTCTTACAACAACATATGCAAACAATATTATAACTAATAGCAAAATATTTTAAATTTTTTTTAATAATTACCAATAACTAGCTTTATATCTTATAGTTTTATTTCGAATAATTTTATATTAAATAATTGTTTTATATTTAACAATTTTCATATTAATTAACAAAACAAATAAAGAGGCCGCCTGTAGATAGGGGCATGAAACTAGTTGGAAAAGAATAAGAATCAGAGACATTGGAAGCTTACTTTTAATTAAAATTCAATATTTATAAGAAGGGCACAATGGTGAGTGAATGTAGTAGCACCTACTAGCTATTCAATTAACCTACCCCACATTGCACAGTCTAAAATTGACGCCCCTCGAAGGTCTGACCAAACTGCCAATTAGCAGGTGCCACGTTGTAGCTTGTGACAGTTCTACGGTCACTGGTGGTGACTTGAAAAGAGAGACTCTGTCCATTGAGGTAGGAGTTGCTCTGCCAATTTTGCCCCCAGTTCTTTGACATGGGTTGCCACCCTGTTTTGGACCCTTTGATGGAGACTACATTGACATCCCCTGCACCCGCTACGTTGGTGATCAAAACCAGGTTGAAGTAAGAGTGTCCATTAATTGTGAACCTTATTCCTCCCTTTTTCACACAAGCCACTCTGCAATCATCACAAAACAAAATATATATATATATATATATATATATATATATATAATACATATAAAATAGGAAATAATATATTTAATGTAGTTGATGATTTTATATATATCCTTAAATATTTGAGATGTTTTTTAAAGGACAAAACGGAAATATTTAAAAGGAGATAATATTTTAGATAAATAATAATTAATTTTGATAATATCAATTGATAAGATTATTAAATGTAATAGAGTTAATTATAGAAAAATAATTTTTTGAAATATATAAATTTTTTATATTAATTTGACATTATTTTTTATATTTTTATATTATATCGTGTATCATACAAAAATGTGTAATTATATCGTTATTACTTGAAAAACTTGAAAAAGTATGAATTGACGAAGTTTACCTTCTAAATTGCACAGGTACAATTCCAGCCCTGAACTGAGCAATTTTGAGGAAGGCTGATTCAGCCAAGTTGAAGTGTTGTGAAGGAGGGCTGCACCAACCACCTGGAGGGCAGAAGTTTGTAGCAGTAACAACAACAGTGGCAGGTTTGCACCATTTTGCGTCATTAACACACCTAAGTTCAAAACATGCCCCACAAGAGAACCCATTGTTGAACAAAGCACTGCTTAGAGCTGTAGTATCAGTTCCGTATCCCTCTGCGATCACATCCCCGTAACCACATGCACCTCCTGCGTGTATATAATGGCAAAAGGTTTTAGCAAAACAGGATGAAGTTAGATGGTTTTTATGGTACACTTTAATTAGTATAAGTTTAATTTATTATTTTAGTTTGAAGTTTCGTTAATGATTAATATAATTGGATACATAATTAATTTAGCGATACGTTTTATTAAAGTAAAAAAAGTAACGATAATATTCAAAGAATATTGAATAAAAGTTTTACGAATTTTAAATAATTTATAAAAAAATAAAGATAAAATATTTATTTCAAGATTAATTGATTATATATTAATATTTTTTTTTAAATAAACACACATAACAATTATTAAATATCAAATACGTATTTTATTACTTCAACAATTTACCGAATTAAAACATATTTTAACAAAATTAAATTTATTGTACTAATAAATAAGTTTTTTTTGTTGTATTAAAAATAAAATATAAAAATATTTTCATATTCACACTTTACTAAATTATTAGAAGAAAGATATGTTTAAAAGATAAAAGTTTTTCTTTTTAAAAAACTCGAATGTAGACTTTATTTAAAATCTAAAATTTTAAATCTTGCATCATTTAAAGAAAATGTTTTATAAAACAAATTTCAATAAAAATTCCCTAAAAATTAAATTATGTACATCAAATCATATCTACGTATCATTATAGAAATGGACTTTAAACTTAATTTATCCTTAGAAAACCAGTTTATAAAGTGAGATTTATATTTCACTATAGAAAATTGATTTTAATTCTGATTCAACTCCACAAAACCAGTCTGTGAAATGAGATTTACATCTCATTTATATATTATAAATTGGCATTATCTCTAAAATAGAAAATTATACAACTATATCTGTTAAAGTAGTATATTTCTTGTAAAACCATATTAAAAGACAGTTAGAAACTAATTTAATTTTTTTGAAAGACCTTCCCCATACCATATTAGGCCTCCTTCAGTGAAAAACCTAATATCAAACAAAAAATCATGAAGAAGAAAAAAGAGAGTTAACAAATAAAGAATCTTACTAAACGTACCCATGGTCTTAGAAGAACCAGTATAGAAGCTAGCATGGCTACCCTCCCAACCACGATCAGTAGCAGCGGCACCCTGCAACTGCGTTCCAGCAAACACAGAAATGAGAAGAAAGACTGCAGTTGAATATCTACGGATTGCCATTGCAAGTGTCTTGGCTCAATAGGGAACCACAACAGGACAATGATGTTTTCCTGTTACTCTGGGTTGAAGTTGAATGTGGAATAGGAGTCCTCTATTTATAGAAAACAGTGAATAATAACAGGTACAGTTACACACTTCTAACATTTCTTTATTATTTATTTTATTTATAATTTACAAGGGTATTCAATAATTATAAAATTGTAAGTTTAATTATTATTTAGTATGGTCACCTCATGTTAATAGATTAAACAAGTTACTTTACTTAATTATAACCTTTTTTTTCTTCAATCTAAAATTATAGCTTTTTTAATTAAAATTTAAATAAAAGTTAATTCAAAAAGATGTTAAACTTTAAAAAAAATTTAAAATCACAAAAAAACAAAATACAATCCAAATATATTTAGAGATGTTCATATTTTAAATATAATTTAATATTTAAAATATATAAGTGAGTTAGTGATAGACCGAATTGATTAAGGTATTTTAATCGTTTTGACTGTTGTACCTTTTTATTTATTTATACTTACAAAACGTTGATTTTTCATTAATCCAACCATATGACAGATAATAAGTTTTAATGGTTTAATTATTTATTGTTTATCATAAATTATTCATTAATCCTTTAGTTCTGTTTGATCGTTAACCTTTTATAAATGTTCTTATTTCTCTATTCAAACGTTATTTTCAAGAGAGTAAGATGTACACAAACTGCCACAAGGAAAAATCTTATAAATATTTTTTTTTTAAATGAAGAAAGTGTATTGTATTTATTGGTTTCTAAACAAAAAAACCTTGAACTAAATTAAAAAATAAATTGGTGAAGTAAATTTATGGTTTTAATTTTTTAAACTTAAATTATGAATTGATTCATATGTGCAAAAAATTGCTAAGCTAATTTTACTATATCGTAAATGAGATTAATTATAGTCTAATGGATTGAAAGAAAACAAGGAAAAAAACTCAAATTATTTACAAAGTATGAAAAAAAAAAGTTTAATTTTTTTATTTTTTCAGTATAAAAAAATAACTTATGTATTATGATACTCAATTTATTTAGATTTATGAAAATAGACTTTTAGCCAAATGAAAAATAAAAATGTCTTTGTCAGAAGATCTTAAATAGTTTAAAACAAATTATTCCTTCTTTATTATAAAACTTCATCTTTCAAAAAAAATTTAAACTTCTTTTGTACATTTTTTCAGTGTATAGACTAATCGTCCGTTCTCTTCTTCATCAACTCCAAAGTTTAGAACATAATTGAATATAAATCAAATTCTTTTAATCATAATCTTAATTTTGATAAGTTCCTTGTTCTTCCAAAATGAAATCTTTTGTTTTTTACACTTTTTGTTTAAGTGTGGCGTTTTTGTACTCGTCTTATTTAATCATCCAGCGAAAATGAATTTATTAGTTGTTTGAACAAGTTTAGATGATAATTTTTTAGTTTATATATTAGAAGCTGTTTAAGAGTTCTAGAAAATCGAGGTGTACCTTTGAAAGTCTATGGACATTGAAGTTACTCTTGCCTCGAAACTCTCAATCTTACTTCAAAGCTATTAAATTATTACTCTTGCCCCACAGCATGAAAATACTCATAAAAACAAACAAGTTTATACAAGACAAGTACACAAAGATAAAATGATAATAATAAAACATAAAATAACAGTTTAATTCATAAGTCGTATGAGTAAATATTAGATAAGATAAACAGGATTGGTTAAGTATGGGATAATTTGACTCTAGCTTTTTATTTGAGTCAATTTAACTCAATCTTTAAAAATAAACTGGATTTGACTTTATCAATTCTTTATACATTATCGATAACTTATCGACAATCAAAAACTTATCGGTAAAAGTGTCGTCAATAAATTTTATTGACGAAATTTTTCTTCAGTAATTAATACGAAAAAAAATTTCAATAAATTCACCGGTAATTATTGAAGGAAAAATCTGTCAGTAAATTCATCAGTACTTATCGGTGAAAAATTCGTCAATAATTATCGAAGAAAAAATCATCGATAAATATCACGACCTGATTCATCTTTTTCTCATACTCTCTTTATTTTCTTTCTTTTAATTTTACCAATCTAGAAGAATTCAAAACAGTATAGGCTGCGAAATGAAATGATAAAACTGAAATGTTGTGCATGTTGAAAGAGAGAAGGGGTCTAGCATGGAAGCAAGGTTGGACAACAAACACTCTATGCTCTTTATTTGCACCATTGTGCACACAACCACTATTAGTTTTTCTTATTTTTCCTCTTGTCTACGCCATCTCTAAACATGGATCATGCCTTGTGCTTCCGGCCTGGTGCCTTGTAGCTATTGTGGTGGAGCTGAAATGGAGAAGAAGGAATTGCCTCACGCGAAGAACGTATAAAAATGCAAAAAGAGAGAAAAGTATATAATGAGTATGTCTTGCGGATAGAGGAGAAAAATAAGAGGGAAAATTCTCGCTTGTTTTACCCAGGGATTTAAGGATGGATTTTCCGTTAGTAAGTGAAAAAATGGACGGGAAAATTCTCATTCTTTTCACTGTTGCATTACTAATGGATTTTCGGTCGGTAAGTGACATACACATTACCAATGGATTTACCGACTGATTTTTCCATTGATAAGTAACATACGCATTAACGACAAATTTACCGACGAATTTTTTCATCGGAAAGTGACATACGCATTACCCACGAATTTACTAACAAAATTTTATGTCATTCTAAATCTGTCATTAATGAAAATTTATCGACGGATATATATATATATATATATATATATATATACTGTCTGTAATTTTAAGAATGTTTGTAGTGTTAATTTATTTTAATTTTAAAAGTTCAAATATATAAATCGAATTTCAATTAATGAGTTTCATCATCTTAAAGAATATTATCTCTCTAAAACTCTTTCTAAGGACTTTATGTTATCTCTCTAAGTCTTTTCATCCTTTGTTCATCTGTTTGAAGACTAGAGAATGCCTAAGTGATCACTGAGGCAATGTTTTTAAGTCCATCTGATTAGTTCTTGCACAATAGTAAGTTAGTTTTTATTCTTTTCTCTAGTTTGTACATTTTCCCATGCATATGAATGATGTTCTATCTTATGTGTCATCTAAGTCTTTTATAAGTACTCTATGATATTTAATCAAAATAAAGTAATATTTTCATAATTAAATTTGGAGATGAAATTTTAATTGCAACATCATTAAAAGTAATAACATATTTTGTTATTTAATTAAATAATTTTATTACAATGATATCACTCTTTTACCAATTATATTATTTTTTTATACAATTCAAATATATCAATTAAATATAATATATTCGAAGGTAAATTAAAAACAAAAAAAATATTAATATTATTTTACAATCTGAAAAATATATGACTGAATTTTAATTTTTTTAACTTGTAGTAACATTTCCGAGAAAGAAACATTTTATTTCATATATAAGAGATAATGTAAAAACTTAGAAAATGATATTTTAAAAGTGATAGTGATTTAAAATTAGCGAGACTTGATTATTTTAATATTAAAAGGATTTAATATAAATAGTTTTGTTATAAACGAACTGCATTATTTTAATACATATTATCTCTTTAGAAAATACTTTTATAGAGTTTTTTAATTTCTCACTAGGAGTTCTCATTCCTTGTCCATCTGTTAGATGATCAGAGCGGCTAAGGTAATCGTTGAGGCGAATTATTCATTTCCACCCGATCAGTTTCTTTGATAGAGTACATTGTTTTTTTGCTCCTCTTTGGTGTATTTCGTTGTTCCTTTGCATGCAAGTTTGTTGTGGTTGCATATGACGTTTGAGTCTTCTATAAGACTCTTTACTAATCAGTGGTCCTAACAATTTATTCTGCTCATATTTCTAAGGGAAGTTAATTACCTTGTTTTTAAGTTCTGCTACTTTGATAATTTGAACTTACATGTCTAGGTTACTGAAATTGGTAGTTGAGCATATTGGAACTTTGTTGTTTTTGATGGTTGAATGTTGCTTGATTTTTTCTTAAATTGGTCTTGAGTTGAGAAACTGAGGATTTGACCATTTGAGCAAATTGGTAGGCACTATAACATTAAAAATTGTTTTCGAACCAACACTATGTTAGAAATACCAATTTGGTCATTTGAAGAAGTCTTTGTTTCCTCAAATCAGATTTGAATGTGTTGGTTTTTGATATGGCGTTGAGCACATGCTTAGTTGTGAAGGTCTGGGAGCATTTAAGCTCTATATCGCTAAACATCAGGTTTATGCTGCTGAGCGACCAAAAAATGCGTATGATATGCCATTAAGCAGTGACTTTAACTGTTGAGCACCACTTTTCTCTGTAGGTCTAAAACCATTTAATTTCAAGTCATTGTACGACAAAATGGTTTCATTGGGCGAGACAATTTGTGAGAGGTTTGATGTTGAGCACCAGAACTAGCGTTGAATGCTTTCCTTTGCGAAAGGTCTTGCGTTGTGCATCACTTTGAGCGCCAATATATGTTTTTAGTGAATTTCTGATTCTTTGAATTGTTTGAAGTTATTTATCATGGTTTATATGTATGGTTATTATGGATTGTGATGTTTCATGGATCAATAACCTAATTGTAAGTATGTATGATGCATGATAATGTTGTGAATGTGAGTTGGTTAAATCATGGTATGAAAGTGATGATGGAGTAGTGATTTCTAGAGAGGGAATTATGTGGAATGTGTGTTTCAGTAGGGTATGCCTTGAGGTAAGGATTGTTCCATTTGATGTAGCTATCATGAACTCTACTAATCATTCATACTTATGTAGAGGAGGATGATTAGATGGTAAGAGTGACAAGAGGTTTTG
This sequence comes from Vigna radiata var. radiata, assembly GCF_000741045.1. Classification (NCBI taxonomy): domain Eukaryota; kingdom Viridiplantae; phylum Streptophyta; class Magnoliopsida; order Fabales; family Fabaceae; genus Vigna; species Vigna radiata. The sequence goes on along the minus strand of NC_028356.1, from coordinate 8,341,420 downwards.
TCATAAGGACGACCTTAGGGTTCTTTTGACCATGACAAAGACTAACCTTGTGTGTGTCAGCTTGGTAGAACAATATGTTATCACCACAAGTTCACGACTTCACTAATCTGACTCAAGGACATGTATCCAAATAATTAAGTCTAGTATGAGTATTTGAAATGTGATATGATTATTTTTATGAATGAGTGATATATGAGAATATGTGTTTGTTTCGTGAAAACTCTTTTGATACATTAGCTTATATTTTCTTCTGTGTTTATTTGTTTATTTATTTCTTTTTAATTGCGATGATCATTTTAATGATATGAGTAGATAAAGATGTTTCAGTTGATTCGATGTATAAAAAAGATGCCACAACCTAGTTAGGACTGTTCTATCATGTATAAGTTTTTTTTTTTTTAATTCTAACTTTAAGTTAGTATATATATATATATATATATATATATATATTATAATATCAATAATTAAATCTTATGATATATATACTCAGATATATTCATAATAAATATAAAATTTAAATTAAAATTTTGATCATCTTGATTTTTCTCAATTTTAGTCTTGAAACGTGTGAAGAATTAAAGATTTGATGAAATTAATAGTAACTGGAATTGAAAATTGAATATAACAGTACATTTGTGAAGTCCCTAGTGGGTGCTCTAATTTATATATTGTACCATATATAAATCACCTCAGCTACTTTCCATAATCAATGCCTCTCTTAATATTTTTGTGGCATCAAAAACAACTAAAACCTCTTCAATTATTATCCCGTTGGGGATTAATTTTCACACAATATATATAGGTAATCACCTTTTATAATTTACTAAAATAAAGTTAATAACATGTGATTTATTTTCTCCTAAAACTGACCCCCTTGGAAGGTCTGACCAAACTGCCAGTTAGCTGGTGCCACGTTGAAGGCTGTCACAGTTCTACCGTCACTGGCGGTGACTTTAAAAGATAGGCTTTGTCCATTGAGGTAGGAGTTGCTCTGCCAATTTTGTCCCCAGTTCCTTGACATAGGTTGCCAGCTAGTTCTGGACCCTTTGATGGAAACTGCATGGACATCCCCTGCACCCGCGACGTTGGTGATCAAAACCAGGTTGAAGTAAGAATGTCCATTGATTGTGAATCTTATTCCCCCCTTTTTCACACAGGGCACCCTGTTATCATCATCACCAAATAAAAAAAAAAAAAAGAGGTTTTAACTGGTTAGGTTGGTAGGAAACTAGAACAAGTTAAATCAAATTCTATATGCACTCTTCTATCAATATCAAATAATTAAAGATCTCAATACAGAAAATACTTCAAAAAAAAAGTTTCTCTTTTTGGTTGTTTTACCATTTTAAAATAGATAATTTATGGAATTTGTAATAAAGAGGGCAAGATTTTTACTTATTATAAAAGAAATAATTATTTGATACATTTAAGTTTTTATATTCATTTAATATTATTTTTTTCTATATTTTATTTTTTTTCTTAAAAAAATATAATTTTTTTTATACTTATAGTATATGTATATTATGTGTTAAATAAATATAAAAATGTGTAAAATGCAAACACAGTTTCTCCCATTCTCATTCATATTCAGGAATGTAGCAAAATTATGCGTGAGTTATGTCTTTGGATTTGGTGACGTACCTTCTAAATGCCACAGGCACAATTCCAGCTCTATATTGAGCAATTTGAAGGAAGGCTGGTTCTGCCATATCAAAGTGTTGTAGAGGAGGGTTGCACCAACCACCATCATTGTTTGGCAAAGCAAAGTTTGGAGGACAGAAGTTTGTAGCAGTCACAACAATGGTGCCAGGTTTGCACCACCTCGGGTCATCATCACACCTCATTTCAAAACAAGCCCCACAACTCAAGCCATTGTCGAACAAAGCAGTGCTTAGAGCTGCAGTGTTAGTTCCATATCCCTGACTGTACAGATTTCCATACCCACATGCACCTCCTGCACACATCAAACAAAAGGGTCAGATATTAGAAAACAAGACAAAAATTAGATAAAAGCAATGTCAAAATCACTAGATGTCCAAGAAACTGAAGACGTAATCATGTTTGCTAAAAGTCCCAATTTGTCAATGTGTCGTACATGAAGTAGTTCTGAATACTCAGTAAATTTGTTTGGAGATAGATAAAGACAAAAGTTAAACTCACCCATTGTGCCAGAAGCATCACCACCACCATAGAAAGTGGCATGACCACCCTGCCAACCGCCATAGTCAGCAAAGGCACCCTTTGAGTGCATGTGAAAGTGGATAAAAATGAGAATAAGTAGGACAAATGAAGATGCATGGAGTGCCATATTGGTTGAACAGAGGAATGTTAATTTGCTCTGCTGTGATGCTGAATGCTTTAGCCAACAGAGGGGTGTGTATTTATAAGCATGATCTGGTTTCTGACAGGCACAATGGTAGGGTTATTTCCTTAAAGTCACAGAACAAGTGCCAAATCGAATGCACATGCGATGGTTCTGGTTGAGATTCCCAACCGCTAATCTAGTAGGGCAGAGACCAGCACATGCATCCCCAACGGCCCAGCAAACTTTATAGGCCTATTATCATATTTCTCTTAGCCATTACTTTAGTAGCATTACTTAGGGTACTGTTAGTTGGATAAGAGTCATAGAATAGGCAGAGATTCTCAAACTCACGGAACAAAAACGTCAAGGACATCTTATTAATACTCAAAGCATCACTGCACAAACTCAAATCGCAAACAGTTTTACTTCATCGCAGTAATTGAAATAGTATGCTATTAAAAAATTGACAAAATTGAATAAAAATGAAGATTTATAAACTTATTTTAAGATTTTGGATTAAAGTGATATCAATCACTTGTATTGTATTATATAAAATGTGATTCTCAATAATTTTATATTAGAAGATCCATTGTATATAACTCCTCAGAATTTTTCAGACATAAAGGTCTATAAAACTGAAACTAAAGGGAAAAGTTACAAAATCTCATGATCATTATTACAAGAAAATGAAAACCAAAGAAAGCATCATAAAGTCAATAAAAAATAGAGATTGGTAAAACTAGAATTTAAACAAAGGGTATTGATAGGTAGCAGTTTGTGGTGTAGGTGTTTTGAGTTGGAGTGAAAATCGATATAAATGCACCTCCAATTGAATTGTGTAGGGTAGGGTCTTAATTAAGGAAATCACAAACCTAACATTATCTTTGCACATGAAAGGGTATCTGTCTATCTGGGCAAGCAAAAGCAGGAGCATCTGAGGGCATTTCCATGATATATGCCTCCCCTTTTTCACGCGCAAAAAGACGATAATATCTTCTATGTGCTTCACAGTTTGGCACATAGACAGGATTTCATAGACTATGTGTCATTAATTATGCGGTTTCTTCAATATAATTAAAGTGTTTTGTCCATAATTTATTATAGGAACAGGCTTGCCAAATCATGGTTGGACTCATACGTGGCCTAATGTATTATCCCCGTGTGTCAAAAAAGAACTGAAGAATGATTGAGTTGATGTGCATGCTCACAGTTTTTTATTAGATCAGATGAAACTAGTTGCGGCACATATCGTTTTCTATCATTGATTATGTATTTGACACCCAATTAAGGCATTTGGATAAACCAGTCTTGCAAATTTTGTTTCGGAAGTACTTTATTGCATTTAGATGTTACTTGATCAAAATCATATCATATAATCGTCGTCACATGCCATAATCTTAAGAGGGAATGAATCTACTATCTCTAAAAATATTCTAGAACTCTTAATAGTGATTCACATTTCCTCCATTTCAACGTAAGAAGTTCCAAAACTTTTAAACTTTTATCTTTAGACGTAAGGCTTATATTTATCTGCACGTTTTTTCTTAAAGGCTTGTATAGTATTTGGAGCAGAGGCATAGGGGGACTTTTTACCAACTTTTTTTTTTCATGCATGATGTCTCCTCTTTATTTATACAGTGTGCTACCCAAGTGTAGAGCTCGTCCAAGTTGGCAAGCAGAGAAATAAATATATTGGAGGTAAAAGGGGAGAGGCGTGAGCATGGAGAAGAGAAGACGAAGGTGCAAAAGAGGACAAAAAGCTTTGAAAATGAAAGGAAAGAGTGTGTAAAGGCGTTAAAAGGTATACTACATCAGTTCTATTGAACAACCGATGTAGTAACACGTTTTTTTATTAATTAAAAGACAATTTATTAATATTTTTTATAATTTTATTTTACAATTGATGTAATATGGTTTCTGTTCCGGTAGATATTTTTGGGGACCGAGACACTAACCTGGATGACGC
>NC_028356.1:8318522-8335444 GCF_000741045.1 Vigna radiata var. radiata | reverse complement strand
GCTCGCTCTCCTTCAGCCTTGACCGTTGGGTGGACTTCGATCTTTGACCGGAGGGGGAGGTACCTGCAATGGCACTCCGACGCTCAAGTTAGGAGCGGTTTTGGGAATTGTGTATCACAATTGTATGTTTGAGTTCTGCTCAAACGTAAGTAGAGTGTAGTTGAGTGTGAGTTGGAAGTTGATTAGAAGGTGATTGGAAGTACCTGGCTTGTGGCCCTGACTCTCTATTTATAATTTGTCTCATGGACCTTGAACGGATATAAGTCCAACAGAATAAAATATAAACANAATATAATATAAACAGACTTACCTGAAAATCTGGTTAGTTGTTAAATATCTTTAAATAAATATTCTTGATTATCCCTTAATTATATCTTTAATAAGATATATCGTAACCGCTCGATCCGGATATCATACTGTACAGTTTCCAATACTTACGAAACTACCATTACACAATTTATCACATTGTTTATTTAGGAATTGATGTAATATCATGTTGTAATGTCTCTATTATGCGTGTTTGGGCTATCAATCTCAATGTGTTTGGATTGAGCATGCATGATTGGTTTTGAAGAAGCTAGAGTCTTGTCACTTAAGTTATCACACCACAATGTTGGTTTTCTTAGCAAAATGACATATTAACTTATTAAGGAGTGAATAAATTCATTTTATTATTTCAATAACTAAGTTAGTTAGGACTTTATTTTTTGACTTTGTACTAGATCTTGAAACTGCCCTTTTGCTTCTTTAAGGACCAAGAGACAAGTGTTTCACCAAGACATATTGACCAACCATGGATTTTATATCATTCACATTCATGATCTAATCTGCATGTGAGAATCCTGTGAAGCCCAAGTAAATGGATGATTTAATGTGCATAAGTAATCTTTTGATACCTTGCCAATGAATTATAGTGGGAGAAGAGCTCATGAATTGGCTAAGCTTGTTTACTAAGAACCCTATGTCACATCTTGTGTTGATTAAGTATAACAGTGCTTCAATAACTTGCCTGAACTTAGTTGGGTCTTATAATTTCTCCTTTTTAGTTGTAAATTGTTTGCTAGTTACCATAGGTGTTGGGTAAGGTGAAACATTTTCCTCATAGTGTCCCTTATGTACTTTGATTGTTTCAATTACATACTAGTTGTTCTCTTTGAACTTCTATACCTAAGAAGTAGTGTAGGTGACCAACATCCTTAAGTGAACACATAATATTGAGTTGTTTGATGAATGACTACAAGAATTTGGTATTGTTTCCAGTGGCAATTATAACATCCACATATGTCATGTTCTCAAAACCCTAACTAAGTAAGGCATTATTTTGGTTGTCAAACCAGACTCTTGGAGCTTGTTTCAATGCATAGATTACCTTAGATAACTTGCATACATGGTTAGGTTTAGTCGAGTCTATAAATGCCTATAGTTTTCGCATAGAATCAATGTTTTTTAAGTATTCATTAAGAAAAACATTATTTATGTCTAATTTTTTAACCTTCCAATTGTGATGTACTGAATTATGAGTATGATTCAAACTGTATTGACCTTGACAACTAGACTGGTGGTTTCTTCAAAATCTAATCCAATTGTTTGTTGAAACTCTATCGTAACTAATATTTTCATTCTCCTTTCAACTATTCCATTTGCTTTGTACTTGATCTTAATGACCCATTTGGAGTTAATGATGTTTTCTTGGCCTTTATATGACACTAAGAGATAAGTTTAATTTGAAATAAAGGCCTTATATTCATTGTTCATAACTTCTTTCCACTATGGTCTTGTGAATGTTTCTTTGACATTTTTTGGTTCCTTTTCATATGTGCAAGTTTCAATTAATCCAGTATATGGTTTCTTTGGTTTGTGAAAACTAGCCTTGCTTTTGGTCTAATGATTGTTGATGGTTGTGATTAGTTCAACAATCTCTTAATGAGTTCTAATAACTATTTGAGTGTTATTGATGTCATTAGGACTTGGACAATTTCTTGTTAACTCATTTGTAATTTGATTTTTATTGAGGTTATCAACCCTCCCTAATGAATTTGCCTGGTCTTATTTTTCAACATTCTTAGGTGTATTTGTTGGTTGGATCACGATATGTTGACAACGGTTTTTTGCCAACGTTTTGACAACGCCACATGTCAGCGTTGGATTGGCCCAGTTTTTAAGAATTTTTTAATTCGAAATCTGATTTGAATTAGGGAAGTTCTTGTGTTTCCGGAAATACCCTTGGTCTTTTTCAGAGAACTTTTGTACGTGGAAGCGTTGGGTTTGTCTCCATTTTAGGTTTCTATTAGGGTTGAAGCGGTCTCTCTTCTCGACATTCGGCTTTCGTTGTCGGAGTGTTTCGATCTCAGCGTCGTTCGTTGTCGGAGTGTGTCGATCTCGGCGTCCTTCGTTGTCGGGGTATTTCGATCTCGCTTTCCTTCGTTTTCGCAGTCTTCGTTCTCCATTGTATTCTAGTTGGTAGCATTATCTTTTTCTCCATTTTAGGTTTTGTTTTTATTTTTTTAGCGGTATGTCATTTCTTTCGAGCTTTTCGTTCTTGGTTTTGTTTTGAAGTTGTATTAACTGCGTTTATTTTGTGAAGGCGTTGAAGTGGTGATTAATCTGTGTTGAGTGTGACATTGAATCTTCGGCTTTGTTATTCCGAGAAAGTTTTTATCTTATGTTTTGGTATGGCTTCATCAAATGACATTGAGTCTTCCAACAACAAGGTATGAACATTGACGTTGATGCGTATTGGTATTTGGTTTTACCTTTGGGGTTGGGGCTTGGGATTTGTGGTTTTTTGCTTATTGGAAGAAATGTTTACTAGAGTTTTTTCTTTCTTTTTTCAGTTATATGTTCGTCATTCCATGAAAACAAAGTATGTTGCCGGTTTGAATGCATTATTGATTGAGGAGCATAGGTGTATTATTTCGAAGACTCCCTTTAAATGGTTTTTGGACTTACAGGATAACCTTAGGATTGGCAGGAACATTTTGAGCGATTTACTTACTAAATGGGTTGATGAAAGATGATGTTATTTATTTGGTGAAAATTTTGTTGAATTCAAGGAAGTGGATGTAACATTAAGCTTAGGGTTGTCTTTGGATGGTGACAAGATTAATCTGAATGAAAAGAACCTTTTAGAAAGTCATTCTCGGAACTACTTTGATAAAGAAAAGGGAAAAGGAAAATATAAATTGGATATGATATATGATTTTGTTTTGAAGAACCACAAAAAGTTGCCTCCCATAGATGTTTGCAGACTTTACATTTTTATTGGAATACATGAGGTATTGCTACCTAGTCGTAGCAAAACAATATTTCCAATATTGTTTGNAATTGTTGATAGAATAAATGATTTGGGAACTTTCTGTTGGGCTCCTTTAGTNTACCATTATCTTCTTAGTAGTTTTTGCAAACAGAACTTATCATGGAAAAGAGGANAAGGTGCAACTAATTTCTATGTTGATGGTTGCNTATACGTGTTTCAGGTAATTTTTTAGGCATGTATTCTTCTTAGGCTCTGAATTGAAGTGAGTATTTACGACTTTTATGATGTATTTCAGGTGTGGTTTTGTGATCGTTTCATTCCATCAAATGCTTGTGTTCATAAATATCCAAGAATTTTGCATTGGATGTCTGTAAGTGTGGGTGACAAGTTTATCAAAGTTGTGATGGAAATGGGTGTGGTATGAACTTAATTGTTTTATTGTATTTGTTTGAGTATTTGGTTTTAATCAAAGGTCATTGTAACATGTACATGGTTACCGCAAACATTGGACTGAATATAATCCGCTTTATGGATCCAGTCGACCTTTTCTTAAAGTACATGAACATGGTTGCTGCAAAAATTATAACCTACGAAAGAAAACATTACTGTAACATGAACTTATTCAACTTCTACAATAAAAAAACATTAATACAGGTCAACTTTATAATTACCATGTTGTCTACACATTCTTTATGCCCTAAAGAGTTACAATCCTTGGTGGTCAACAATTGACCCATTATTTCACAAACATAGCTGGAAAATTTACAAAATCATATCAGGTACCAAATATAATAGTGAACAAATACAAATAAAGTCATCGCATGTTACCTCTGTACAATGCCTTTGCGCGTCGCAAGGAAGTACAACATAAACACATCAACCGTTTCTCTTGGATCACCTACAAAGGTATACAACGACTCTACAACCATCGGTTCAACAACAACATTTACTTCATCCTCCTCGTCATCACCAATGTCGATGAAAGTTCGTGGCTGCTCTACGGATTCTTCATCACCAACTTCTTCATCTGTAGCTCTATCATAAATAGGTGTTTCGTGTCCACTTCCTTCAAGTAAAGCTTCTTCATGTGCACCTTGTTCAGCTGCAGCTTCTACATGTGTGGCACCTGCTGCTTCTTCATTCCCCTCACCAGCAACATGAACGGAAGGATATTGTTCAAATTTTCTCATCTTTCTTTGATGACTAAGTTCCTTCCTTAAAGCAGTTATTTCATCCTTTAGGTTTCTCATTCTTTGGTTGTTTCTTTTTATTTTCTCCACTCTTGAAGCAAGTGCAGATTCATAACTACCATCACCTTTTTGAGGTGCTTCGTCACTGGTTCCCACAACATCCATATTCAATGCAGCACGAATGATAGGATTTTGATGATCACTGGATGAAAGGTACCAATCAAATTGTACCTAACAAAAACGAAATTCATCTTTTCATTCAACTAACAACTCTACAATTCCCAAAATAACATAAATATTATGTGTTGACAAAGTTTCTTACCTCTCCTTTCTGGAACAAAACTTCTATTTTTGTCGTGCCATAATCTAATGAACGAAATCGCAGAATCCGTGGAAATACCTTAAGAGAAGTATTACCATGCAAACACAGCCGTTCATAAACCCAAAGCTACAATGAAAGCCAAAAAAAAAAGTCATCACTAAACTTCTTACAATCAATTAATTAACTTAATAATAAGAATTGATACCAAAAAAAAAATAAACAAAGAACCATACCTGCAAAATAGCAGCAACCCCACTAATGCTTAGAGAATCTTCAATCTCTCCAGTCAGAATTTTCTTATTACATCTATTTAAACTCTTTACAAGATATGTGTGTATAGCCGTACTCCAATCATAATTACATAAAGCATCCAAATCATCTAAAACTAGAAAAGGCATGTTACAAACACGTCTTGCCTTTCTAGGAAATAAAAACACCACAAAACAAACTAATATATACAAACGACATACGACATCTACATGGACATCTTCATTAACAACAATGTTATTAAAAATGGTTATCATGTCTTTCAATGTGATTGTGTTGGAATTAAACAACTCTCCAACTTTACCTACAACTGTTTCATCAAAAGGAACCTCTAACCCACCTACTCCTAACCCTAAAGTCATTACCACGTCCACAACATTAAAAGGAACCATTTCTTGCCTAACTCTAAATGATTGATGGGGCGGAACCCATCGACAAACCAACTGTTTCATCATTTTCATGTTCAGCTCTATCGGATCTACAATCTCTAAAAACCATTTAAAAAGAGTTTGCTGTATGCGCCTCTCGTGCCTGGATTGTAGCAAAGAATTCATGTCCACAACATAGGATGATTTCACCCAACCTCGACATTGCCACTGTAAAACAGTATTAATTAACAAAGTCCATTTCACTGCTCCGAAAAGTCAAAACAAAAGACACATTACAGAGCTATACTTACATTGCTTTTAAACGATTCCATATGTGAAAAATTCAAACACCTACAACGAAAAATTATAATACAGTTAAAAATAATAATAAACATAGACACAACAGATTTAATATATCACCTAAAAATAATGCGCTATTTATTCAAATACAAAGAATCAAACTACATCTTTTTCACATTTTACAGTTATTTCAAAACAAAGACTACTCAGAAATTAAATGATAAATCCACACGAGTCACAATTTTCGTACTTCAAAGAATTTTGACATACTATTTATCCATTAATCATACAAAATGGCATCAAGGTGACAGTCTAACCTAAAATACATGCCCTGTACATTGATTCTCAATCACTAAGATTAAGGACTGTAACACGATAACAATCACCCAACCATTCTACTACTCATAACATGCGAAAAAATAAGTTTTTTTTATCATTTGTATTCTTGCTTTTAAGAACAATTGAGAATAAAGTTATTTTGGATCAACTTTCAACTAAGTGATGCCAGAAATTAAAGAAAATGTTTTCAACCAAAGAAAATTGTCAACCTCTGTGACAGAGCTCCCTAAAACAAAGAAAAACCAAATAAATCCTTCAAACTGTTCTAACCCTCAGGGAAACAATTATTGATTTCAGGATTTAAGGTTTCAAATTAAAAAGTGTAACCCAAGGCAGTAGCAAAGACAATACGTGGACACGACAAACAATCCATAAGAGTGGAAGAGTACCTTTCGATATTATTGTTACAACATTGGTCCCTATCCAGACTTCCTTCCTTCAGCAACACTATTACTAAGACAACCGATTTCGTTGGCCAACCAAGAGTAAACAATGTTGGACCGAGGGTTAGAGAGTTCACAATCGTACATTACGTGCATGTAACAACGGCATGTTAGAATAAAGATCACAAAATACATTAAAACCGAATGAAACCCACCAAGTAAGAACGCCGACAGCAAAAAAACCTCTCCTTTGGAGAAAAGATGACAATGTTCGCCCTTTTCGACACTTCCAACCAACACTTCAATGGCGGACGGAGATGAAATCAATCACGGAAACAAAACCATTCAATGTCAACCTTCAATACAAATATTGGCGGATAGAGATATACACGTCTTCGATGGCGTCGACAGAGTTCGGAATCGTGGAGCGAGAGTTTGGGTTTGGTGTCGACAAAGAGAGATGATTTTGTGGAGAGAGAAACTTCCTTAGGCACGAACCGTTTGTATTCCAGAAACCCTTTTCCACAAATGCCCTTCCCCTCCCTTGTTTTGATTTAAAAAAATTCAATAATTCCAGCCAATGAGAGCAAGCCAGCTGTCGTTGGCAAATCGTTGTCAAAATTCTGTTGTCAAAAAAACATTTTCCTTGTTGGTTTTACTTCTTGATTAAGTTTATTGTCATTTGAAAATACCATGGTACTTGCAACAAACAACGAAAAATAAATTGGTGGGCTTTTGTTAATATTTTCAATGGACCTTTTATATTGAGAAAACCATCATGGAATGGAAAAACATTGATTTTTTGTTTAAGTTTCAATTGAATAGTGATAAGATCAATTTACAAACCTTATTAACAAGAAGGTCTTCAAACAATATGTGAAGGAATTTTCCTAGACAAAGTCCCATTAAGAGTGTTGCATAGCCATAATTAGATGTAAGTCGGGGATATGGATAAACTCTTTAGTAAATCAAGCTATGTATTGTCGAAATAACTCAATATCTCTTTGTAAGACATTATGTAAGAGATGTTGAGTTCTGTGACCATGGGTTTTGCAGTTGGCAAACCGACACAAAAAGTATCAAATGAATTTATAAATTTTATGAACAGAAAGTACACCATTCTGTGGTTGGTCTCTAAGGAAAAACCTATAATGTACTTTTAGTATTCAAAAAGAGGTTGGCCTAGGTAATGCCTCGTCATGTGTTTGCCAATGCATTATACTATTCAATAAGGTCACTTCCACTTCGAAAAGGCAAACCTCCACAACTTTTAGAGTGAAAGGGTGGAAACTAATGAAATTTATTTTCATTGTCTTGTTTAGCATAACCAAAAAAAGGTTGTTGCTAATCACAAGCCCGTGATTCATTTTGTGGTGAGAACCATTAAACCTAGTTTAATGGCCTTGTTATGTTGTTAGTTCAATTGCTATCAATATAAAACCAATATGTTTATGCCTCAATTGCTACCTTTTGAGATCAAGGCACTGGTCATTCCTCGTAATAAGGATTTGATGACGATACAACAATTTTGTTTCTGATAAGTATCATAGGACATGTAAAATAAAAATAATTTTACTCATGTTCAAATTAAATATTTAATGTTCTTATAAAAAATGTTATCTTAAGGTGAAAAGGAATAAATGTTCTTGTGAAATCGAGCTTATAGCTCTAAGGATTAAATGACAAATTGTTGATAAAGACTTAAAGAAAATCCACCTACAACCATTTCTACCACACATTTAAATGAATTAGAAAAATAATAAAATATGAGTATATAAAAAGAATTGGAGAGTTAATAACTATTTTTTTTTATAGAATTAATACATATTTATAAACTTTTAGACATAGATAATACTAAATATTTACCATTTAATTATATATACATGAATATATATATATATATATATATATATATATATATATATATATATATATATATATATATATATATATATATATATATATATATATATATATATATATTCAAATAATTAGGTAAGCTAATTGAATTTACTCAAATTTTATATTATTTTACTGTTAAATATGTGACACCTGGGCACTGACGAGGCTGGAGAGTGATCGCCAGTGCAGGAGGCATGGTGCAGGAGCACAGATAAGGAGTGGCTCCTGGCAGGCTTCAAGTGGAAGGGACACATGGACGAATTGAACATACACATGAGAGGGATCTGGAGACTGTATAGATATGAGATTATACAGTTGAAGAGTAGCTTAAAGGAATTGATTTTGCTACTCATATCAACAAATGCATTTGCTTTTCGGTGGCCTAACTCGTAAGAACTTCATGGTTAGTTGAGAATATTATCAAGAAACATTTAGAAAAAAAAAAAAAAGAAATTTTCTCATTTATGTAAAATAAAAATTTTAAATTAAATATAATTTTTTTCTCTATAACAAGTCAACTAATTAATAAACATGATGTTAGAATTGTTTTCATGTTTTTAATGAATACTGCACGTTAATATTGTTTTCCTTTTGTTTTTATCATAAAATATATTGTATGGACACTTTCATTTTTTAAATTAGGATTAAAATAAAAATTGTGATTAGATATATTAAGAAAAAAAATATAATAAAAATATTATCTATATATTTAAAAGTTCAGAGTTCTTATATTTAATTATTTATTGTATTTGTTTTAGGTTGAGCACATTTTTATAATTATTTATTTGTAACATTTGATAATTTTTTATGTATTTATTTTTTATGTGATTTTTATAAGTTTTAATTTTTTGTTAAATTAATATTAACGTCGTTGTTTAGAAAATGATGCTAATACAATTTTTTTTTTTTTTGCATATTTATTATCCAATTATATGATAACATAAAAAATATACTTATGCTAATTTAGAATAAGTAATCACATTAAATTTTAAGAAAATTATAAAAATCATATTAAATTAAAAAGAAAAAATAAATAAATTATTATTATAAATATTTTAATTATGAAAAAATTCTGATTGCAAGGAAATATACTGTTAAAAAATGAAAATAAATATGAACTTAAAGAAATGTAATAGCCTCTTTGAAGTGTTAAAAAAATATTTAGAGATATTGTTCGCTCTTACAAAGATAGCTTCAACGTGATTTATTCTATTTTTATCTGTACAGTGAGAGTTGCCGTGACTTCTTATGAAGATAAGAGAAGCTGTATTTTATTTATTTATTTATAATTTCCTTTTAACTCTTACTTTTATTTTAAAAATTGAAATATTTTTAAAAAATATATAAAAAAGTACTAAACATATTTTAAAATATCTTCCTACGTAACATTTATTATTAGAACCCATACATTTCCCAGCTTAGTGAGATTCAAGTGTCAAGGCAGAGAATATGAGACTCAGGAAGTGGAAGACAGGTGGGGACATGGGGTGGACCGATCAAATTTGATGGTGGTATTTAAGATGAGATTTTTTTGAAAATTGGTGTCACTTCTATGCATGCAACCTTCTCCAATTTTTTGAAACTACATTTTCTTCTCCTTCTCTCTAGAACCTCCATCTTCTCTCTAAGAATTCTCACCCTTTTTCTCTTCCGATCATTGATCAGATCCCGCCTGAGCACTCATGGTACTAGGAGCTTTCATTTGCACCGATCAAATTCTGGTTCTAAAGGTAAGTTTATCTCCTCCTTGAGAAAGCTATTTTAATGCAAGCCAAAATTTTAGTTGCATGTGTTCATCTACCTCCTCTTCACAAGAATTCTGATCATGTTTTGATCTCTTCCTTGTTCGGTGGGAATAGACATTCTAGAAAGGTTGGAGTTCAGGTAAACACATTCTGTTGATAAGTGAATAAGTTGTTCTGTTATAAGGTAAGGGAAGCTTGTATAATTTAATTATAATTCTATGTTTTGTTTGATTATTTGATGTATATGTGATATGGATATTACTGCAGGTTTGAATATATGTTTTGAGCATTGATAAAAGACTTGTAGATGGAAAGAATAGGATGAGATCATAATTCTGCAGTATTCTGCAGAATTATTACTAGTGACTGAGAGGTTATTGTGACCGTTCGATCTGTGTATGTGCATTCAGCCTTAACTAAATTCCTCTTTGGTGGAATTTCAATTAATGACTATTCGACCTCATATGATGTATATTAGAGTATAGCGTTCGGTCTAAGCATAATTTTCTTCTTCTACTTGGTAGTCAGTATAGTTAAAATAATCAATATAACTAAGTATGGTGTAGTTGTATAGTCGACTCAAATTATCTACTCGTGTATAGGTCTTCGTAGTGTTTAGTATTGTACTAACACTTGGTCTTGGTAGTACTCGGTCTTGTACTAGTACTCGGTTCCTTAAAGTACTTAGCCTTGTACTATCATTCGGTTTCTTAGTATGTCCGGCTAACATGAATAAATGTTTAACTATAAAAAAATTTATTATATTATCGGTATTCAGATTGAGTTAATAATGTCCTATTCAACTCATTAGGGTTCGACGTAAGCGGATACTATTCGGCCTAAGCCAATAGTGTTCGGTCTAAACTCCTATTATTCAGGTTAAGTCATTGGGGATCGGTCTAAGACAATGGTGTTCTTTATAGGTCTTAAGTGTTCAATCAAATAATTAAGTATTCGGCCTTGTACATCTATAGGGAATAATATTTTTGTTCAGTCTTGTTCTTATGAAATGTGAAGCTTTTTTGTTCAATTGTTTTGATGATGATGATTTTTGTTAAGGTTTGGTTTAATTTTAATTAAATATATCATGGATGAGAAAGTAAATTTGTCTTATATTTCAAGTTGGTATGGAAGAGAATTCCAAGGAGGAATGTCTCTGTGTATGGTTATTGAATTGGTAAAGTATGAATATGGACAGTGAAATTCACGACGTTCATCTTGAAATTCTAATGATTACCAGTTCTCAAGTAGAAATGGATAACTCATGTGGTGAGAATGGCAGGAGGCCCTAGTCTAAGGGGAAGACCTTAAGTGAAGCATAACGGGCTAACTTCGGGTAGCAGGTGAGGGGTTTCCAGTTACTACACCATCTGGGTGCACTAACGACCATAAGATACATATTCATACAATCCGGATGGTCGAGTCAAGTAGTTGTCATTGTATGTATTGTTTTATTTGGTCGTTGTTTGAAATTTATGTTTGAGGATTGTATTTTATAACTATAAGATTGAATATATTATTATGTAATTATTTACGTTATGATGATTAATTAAATTACACTAGCTTACCCTGCATTTTCTGTCTTGTTTTCTGTTGTCCGTTCGATCATCCTCTTCCTGACAATGATCATCCATTGGATGTGAGCAGAAGTTGAAAAGTGTTTGCTGAAACAAACACTAGACGACGAGAATCAAGAAGTATAGTTTAGGACTATTTGGTTTGGTAGGATAAGTCTATTTTTCTTTACATCGTTCGGTTTAGTTGTATTTGGATAATATACTCATGAACCTTTGTAAAATTTTAAATTTTAAATACCGAAAAAGTTCTATAATTATTATTTTAATTTCAACAGTGTTCTATAATATTATTATATGATAACTTCTGGGATAATAATATTGTTGAAAACGCGTACAATATTAAAATAAAACTATGGGAATCTCTTATCTCTTACAATCTTTCAATTTATGCTAAAATAGATTTAGATTAATTAAAATACTAGGTAACAATATTTTATCATACTAGTTTCATTTAAAAATAAACACTTTTCTTAAATTTGATAATAAGAATAAAAGTAAAAACTATTTAGAGAAAAAAATTGTAATTAAACAAAATTCTTTTTAAAAATAGTTTCATTAAATAATTAAAATATAATCAATTAGATTTACTGCTACTTTTAAAACTAACAGTATTTTTTAATTACATTCTAAACCAAAGGAAGTACTCAATAAATTTTATTAACACAATTTTCAAGTTCTTTGGATAAATTATATTAGATATCCTTTCCTTTCCCTTGGTATATTTAAGGGTTAAATATGTTTTTAGTCTTATATTTTGGGGCGATTTTAGTTTTAGTCCCTTTTTTCAAACTAAGGTACAATTTAATCCTCTAACTTTAGAAAATTTTGGTTTTAGTCCTTTTTATCAATTTTTTTAACTTTATTTGGTTTTAGTCTCAGTTAACATTGAAGTAAAAATGTGTCAAACAGTGTAAACAATTCAAATTTTATAGTGAAACACGTTTAAAACAGTAAATAAAGTTAAAAAAATTTGGTAAAAAAGACTAAAACCAGAGTTTTCTAAAGTTGAAGGACTAAACTGTACCTTAGTTTGAAAGAGGGATTAAAATCAAAATCGCCGAGTATAAGGACTTAAAACATATTTAACCCTATATTTAACATAGAAGTCAATTAGAAAAATACAACTATCTATACACATATGTAAAAAGGATTCGTTTAATTTTTTTTTTTTCAATTTTACTGTTTAAGAAATTATTATTTTAAATATAAATAATTATATTTTTATTTTTACCTTTTAACTGATATTTAATCAAAGTTTAATTATTTTTTTAAAATAAAATAACTATTTTGTTCTTTTAATAACTATGTTTTAAATATAAATAATTATTTATAATAAAAAATATTCAAATAATTAATTTTTATAATTATGTTTAGTAAAGTTATTTTATAATTATATAAATTATTGTTAGAATAAATAAAATAGACACACTTCGAACATGTATTTCCATTAGTATGTATAAATTTTTTAAGGTAAAGTCAAATAGTATATATGTAAGTCCCTTTAATTTTTTATAATAATTTTGTCTAAATTGACTAACTATAATCACTTGATCAAGAAGATTTTTTTTAAGTAGAATAATATGTATATTGGGATCACGATAATTTATTATAGCATTTAAATATTAAAGAGTTGGTGTTTTTGCTTTGTTCTTAGGGATCAGTGACAGTGCCCTCCACAAGGGACTGTCCCAAAATGGTCACAATGTCATATCAAATTAAAGATGTTAGGGTTGTGAGAGACCTATTGATGCTATTTTATTTTTTGAGGTTCGTCAAAAAGGTGAAAACACTTTGTGCATCATCCTATTTATTTGAAAATTTTAATTAAGTTTTCTTTTATGACTTTCAATTGAGTTCTATTTTTAAAATTATGTAGTTACTTTAGATTTTTTTTGTGAGTATTATATTAATATAGTTAATTATATGTAATGTGTCATTTTATTGCATTTTTTTTTTAATTTTTAAAATTTTAAAACATATCTTTTGTGACAAGTCAATATTATATCATGTATTAAATCAATATTATTATGTAACAATTTAGTTTTTATATTTATTGTTTTAGTTTAATATAATATCAATTTTTTAAAATTTAAATAATTTTGTTTCTTATTAAACTATAACCAAATTTAAGTTTTATAAAAGTGTTATAACGATATTTAAATTAAAATTAATTTTTTATTAAATACTTTTAACAAAATTATGTTTATTTAAATTTATATATTATATTGAGCTTTGTTTAAAATTTGTTCTAAAATTTTAAATGTTTTTGGATTGATATTTTACATCAAACTTTATATTGTTTTTTATTTGAATTTATATTTTAAATACTTGTGTATAAATTTATATAGATTTATAAATTTATATTTTAAATATTTGTATAATATTATATATTAATAATTTTTATACAAATGATAGAGTTGGTTTAAAAAGAATAATTTTATTAATTCAAATGTAAAATTTTAAAACAATTTTATAACAATATAAAATAAACATATTTAAAATTTTAAAACAAAATTTAAATAGAGTTTAATATAAAATATATATTTAAATAAACTTAAAACTGTTAAGAATATTTCATAAAATTATTATTATAACATTTATATAAAAATTAAATTTTATGTGAATTTAAAAAGAGAGGAAATTGTTCCATTTAAAAAATACTAATTCAAAATAATAGAGATTAAATTGAGATTCAAACAATAATTTGACACTTGACACAATATTGGATTGAGAAATTTTAAAAAAGTTAAAAAATAAAAAAAAAAACAAAAAAAAACAAACTGACATGTAATTAATATAATATTAATAAAAATATTTAATTGTTATATATTTTCAAAAATAGAATTAAAATATGAATATCTAATTGAGATTTTCGAACAAATACAAAAATCATGGTGTTTTAACCTTGCAAAGAATGACTACAATAAACTTTCTTCAAGAGCAGCACGCATTGATCCATAAACTAATTAGGGTGATAAGGTGGTTTAGTGATAAAGTTATCACTGATAAAAGAGGTTAAGTTTAACTTTTGTACTAATTGGAATTATAAGAATGACTTGAAATGTTTGAAAAAAAAAATATAAGACATTTTGTGTTCAAATTTCTTCAATAAAAAATATTAATAACTAACATTTTGTTGATAAAAAAAATCATGAACTAATTATTTTTTTTAATTTTAAAAAGGGCAAAAGTTGAAAAAAAAAAATTATCCATAAGTTCTAATATTAGAATTTATGAAATTAGTAAACTTAAAAAAATAACGGTAAACATAAGATCATAGTGAATAATTAACACATTGATATCATATGGTCATATAAATTTACTTACCGAACGCTTATTTTCTCTTTAATATTATTGTTCTGGTAAGGATTTTGTGGGACTGAGATGCTAACAGGTTTGACGTGTCTTCTTTGTTTCAGAACGCCTGATCACCTGAATTGCTCGTTCTCCTTTAGTCTAGACCGATCGGTCGCCTTCAGTGTCGATCGCCTAGTTGCTCCCAATTATGACCGCTCGGTCTCCTACTATCGGTCTTTTGGTATTAGCGTGAAACGTTCGGTTGCCTCAACCTGACTGCTTGGTTGCCTTCAGCTTTGACCGCTCGGTTACCTTCTTAACAAAAGGGGGAGCTACCTGCAAAAGGAACTCTGACGCTCAAGTTAGGAGCGATTTGATGAACTTCTACTCACAATTGTATATTTAGTGAATTGTTATCACTATTTAGTATTTGGATCTTGTAAAACGTGAGTAGAATATGAATGGAACCTCCTTGGCTGATGGCCCTACCCTTGTATTTATAAGTTGTCTCATGTACCCTTAAGTCCAATAAAATATAAATAGACTTACCTAAAAATTTGACCGATTGCTCATAAACCACTTATCGGTATCTTAACCACTTATCAATATCTTTAATCAGATCTTCAATAAGATATTTTTCATTATTTTTATTCTCCTTTGATTATTTTATCTTCTGTTGGACTATTGGCCCAATAGCTTTGGACGTTGGCCCAATTTTGGCCCATCATTGATAAAACTCGTTTGCCCTTGTTGGCCATAGTTGTGACCAAATGATGCTGAGTGGACGATCGTTCGGTCTCAACTAGGTATGATACATATGCCCCCCTAAGTTCGAGTTAATTGTTCGTCTTTAGCCATGAAGGATGTATTTGCTGTATTGGGAAGCGTGCTTTTAGTCGTTGTTCTTCTGTGAACCGAACGACGAGAGAGAGACTAAGGTCTGATCAGGCTGTACCCTGTGAGGCCGAATGGCTGAATACTTTAATACTTGGGGTCGTCGAAGCCCAAGCAGTTGAGGTCGAGTGGCCGAGCAATTGAACATCCGAGAGGTCGAATGGCCGAGATTCTGTAAGGCCAAACAGTTGAATACCTTGAAGGCCGAATGGTCGAATGTTGGAATGCTTGAGGGCATGGAAGGCCGAGCAGTCGAGGCCGAGAGGCTGAATACCTGTGAGGCCGAACCGAATGCATGGGAGACCGAATGACCGAATACATGTGAAGCCGAATAACCGAATACATGTGAGACCGAATAGTCGAATGCATGGGAGGCCGAATGATTGAATACCTTGAGGCTGAACGGTTGAATACATGTGAGGCCGAATGGTTGAATACCTGTGAGGCCGAATGACAGAGCAGTTGAATACCTGTGAGGCCGAATGACCGAGCAGTTAAATACTTGTGAGGACGAACAATTGAGTACCTACGAGTGAGCATTCATCGGGGGAATGCCTTTACTTGTTCAGATGATAGTCCAAGGGGGTCTGTCTTTTATTTATAGTCCATGGGGGACCGTCTTTGATTTATAGTTCATGGGGGACTGTCTTTGATTTATAATCCACATGAGACTGTCTTTGATTTATAGTCCCTAGGGGATTTGATTTATAGTCCATGGAGGACTGTCTTTGATTTACAGTCCTTGGGGACTGTCTTTGATTTATAGTTAATGGGGGGCTGTCTTTGATTTATAGTCCATGGGGGACTGTCTTTGTCGTTCAGTTTTGAACATAGGAGATGGGTTTTGTAAATGGCCCGAACAGTTGATTCCGGATTGACCAAATGAGATGTGTGCATGATCTTGTCTTCTGGCCTGTAAGGAAGAATTGTTGAACACTTGGGAGGCCGAATGACCGAATATTTGTGACGTCGAATTGAATGCATAGGAGGCCGAATGGCCGAATGCATGTGAAGCTGAATGCTCGAATACATGTAAGACCGAACAGTTGAAGGCATGGGAAGCAGAATGGCCGAATGCATGT